>NC_064640.1:10868187-11171217 GCF_023864345.2 Schistocerca serialis cubense
GGCATCGGTCAACATACTGCAGCATTCACAGTTGAGAAGGTATTGTGTGCTGAACTAAAATAGGGTTCTGGGATAAATTCCTTTCGAATTATTAACACAGCTCATTAGATATTAAAGAAGCAGAAGAAACAACCTGTAGGATGTGGTGGCACCATCTAAAATTGCCTTTAAGCAGAAAGGAGAAAGAACTTTTTTAAAAACGTCTAGGCTTCAACCAATACCTAAGATATCTGATGAAATTACCCCATTCCCAATTCCAGCACTTCTACATCTACCTCTACATCCATATTCCGGCACTTGCGGGGCTGTTGGCTATTGGTTCCTTAGCAGGAGGTTGGCAGCTATAGCCTGAGCAATGAAGAATACACAAAATGCAAAGAAACATCTATAAAAGGCTAAGAGGCATGATAGAATGATGGAGTCCATCGCTACTGGGAAAGGATCTATATTTAAAACCATACAAGAAATCATTTCAACGGCTTGTAAAAGAAATCTTGAACTATACTACTGGACAGACTGCTTACAAATACAGAAATGCTTTATAGGCAAAGCAGACAATAGACTTTAGCCAGGGACGTTCAATAGGACCACTATTATAATTTTCAAGGAGTCAAGTTTTGGAAAACAGTACTGATAAATTACAGTAAGAGATACAGACAAAGTTTACAAGTCAGATCAAGTAGTGAATCTGCTACCAATCAGCATGGTGCATGTCAAGTGTAACATCGGAATGAATTCGTATCTCAATGACAAATTAATTCATACAATCTACAGATTCTTCCCTACAGTGGCACCACGATATGAATTTGTTGAGGTACCAAGCAATCCTATATCCCTCCCAGTAACTGTTCAGACATTAAACCATCGTGAGTTGAACATAGTGGATCAGGACAGGAAAGTACTTGATTTTTGAGGAGAAGGTATTAACATACATAAAAAATTTAGTTACAAATAAAGATCAGTTTAAAAGGAGCCCGAAAGACTTACTAGTGGCCATCTCCTTCTACTCCATTGACGAATTTTTTAATAGAAACAAATGATGTGTTGTATATATTCATAGCCGGCCGGTGTGGCCGTGCGGTTCTAAGCGCGTCAGTTTGGAACCGCGTGACCGCTACGGTCGCAGGTTCGAATCCTGCCTCGGGCATGGATGTGTGTGATGCCCTTAGGTTAGTTAGGTTTAAGTAGTTCTAAGTTCTAGGGGACTGATGACCTCAGTAGTTAAGTCCCATAGTGCTCAGAGCCATTTGAACCATTTTATATATTCATACTATTAGTTTTGTTATTTCAGCTTTAAAGAAATTGACATGTTCCACACCCATGAGGATCTCCTCAGCACGGATCATTGGAACGAGAAACTAATCTAATCTAATCTAATCTCAGGTATAAAAACGATGCACACAGCCATCAGTACGTCATTTTGCAGTGGTGTCACAATGTGATAACACAAGAGAGCTATAACCGCACAATGACTTCACTCAGTATAATAGCCCCAATTCAATATGACAAGTGAATCGTTCACCAGGAAACTTCTCACAGAAACCATTTGCGTCGGTGATGTTTAATAATAATGATGCAATAATGATTCTCATTCTACATCAAGGTCATTTAACAGTTCTGAGCAGCAGTTTCCTACACGTTGAAGGAACATTTATGAAGAAAGATGGAAGCTCTACAGTAGCATGAATCACGATTTACAATATAATGCATTTGCGTTCCTGTTTCAAGAAATAACATACAGACTTAATAATGCCACTGAGGCCATACAACAAATGTTGGAATTACAATGTATGATTCTGCATCAGTATCGGACTTGAACAAAAATGGTTCAAATGGCTCTGAGCACTATGGGACTTAACATCTGAGATCATCAGTCTCCTAGAACTTAGAACTACTTAAACCTAACTAACTTAAGGACATCACACATATCCATGCCCGAGGCAGGATTCGAAAAAAATGGTTCAAATGGCTCTGAGCACTATAGGACTTAACTGCCGAGGTCATCAGTCCCCGAGAACTTAGAACTACTTAAACCTAACTAACCTAAGGACATCACACACATCCATGCCCGAGGCAGGATTCGAACCTGCGACCGTACCGGTAGCGCGGTTCCAAACTGAAGCGGCTAGAACCGCACGTCCACACCAGCCGGCGGGACTTGAACAGTCTGCAAAGTACAGGATGGGTTGTAGACAAATCGATAGATAATCCCAGCCCAAAATTCTTATGGGGTTCTTTGAAGTTAATAGATGCATCATCATGAATGCCAAACAGCAACTGATTCTGGTTCAAAAGTGCGATGGATAAGAAGTCGTACGATCAAGGAGCGAATAAAACTGAATTGCCAAATTGGTGTACAAAATGCCCCATATTTCTGCAGCAGACGAGGAGTACTTGATGTTCCTATATTTATTGAATGCAGGTATTCAAATATCATTAAGTTTCCAGTCATGGAAGCTGTACAAATATCCAATTCTACCAACATCCAGACAGACATGGCCCATTAAAACAGCAGTTCAACTAGAAATGCCTCGATTCATTATTTTGGTGATGCAGGCAGACAGGATAACGACTTTCTCCGCAATCATCGATTCGCCCCAAACGTTTAGAACAGTGCAGTGTAGCAAGACTCGAAAAACTGTAACATGGTTATCATTGAATATCCTGGGATGAAGTCAGAGAGATATACGAAGATATGACAATACGACTTCGAAGCTTTGATCACAAAGAGCTTACGTAAAGAGAAGATGTCTTGGATTCAAGAGATCTACAAGAACAGTTCTACTCAGACTCTTGAAACAGAGAGTTATCCCCCTATTTGGTGACTCCAGCAAATGTATGACAAGAAGATAAAAATGGTTCGTATGTGCTTCAAATAAAGTTGAGTTACCAATAAATGATATGTTCTTTTAGCAAAACTTTGTATTTTTTCCGCTCCTCCGCCACTTATAAGTTTCAGGTAAGAATTCGTGACACGCTTTCTTTGCAGTTCATCAAGGCTGGGAGATATAATTTTTGATGCCTCTTGTGTACAGTGACGAAAATAAAAACAATAGATTGCTGCCTGTTGCCAAGACCCTGTCCGAGCTGCTCTGCTTATGGAAAAATCCCAGTTATTTGAAATGCAAACCAAGGTACGTACCTCAGCTAGAAAGCGTGCGTTCTTCACGGCCACCCTTTTTATAATAACGGAGGCCACAGCTGCGGCGTCCAGGTACTCTCCGCATTGGCTGCTCTCGGAAGCTAGCAGGTCCGAAACGATACTGACAGCGTAGAGTGGCTGCACCCACTCACATATCGAGACACCAACGTGTCAGTTGTAATCTTTGAACAGTGCCACCAGTTGCCTGATAGAAACATTCCACTGCCTACACAGCTAAAAAGCATGCACAGATTAAAGACCTCACGGCCAGCCGCACAACACAGGATGAGGTAACGACACAGTAATGAATAGAATACAGTCCTCTCTGAACAGTGCCGTATCTTACCGCTAGCCTCTCTCAGCTCACGCTGCACCTGCTGACGGTCATCTGCAACAATGCATCAGCGTACGACGTGTTGGCTGGCGCACTCCAGTGCACGATATCTTGAGCTAAGAAATTTAATACAGCATTCTTCAAGCTTTTCCAACGGCAGTAAGTTAACAACAACAACCACTGCCTATGTGGCTCCACTTTCCACTTTCTCCCTGCACGTTATAACATGTCGGTTGCGTATGGTTACATTACGATGATTCTGCCTCTTTCCACTCCACAAACATAACGACATCGTTTTGAATTACTGCTGGTTTGAGGAAACAGATAAGGACGGGTTCGATTCAGAATAGTCATTGTCAGTGGATGACCAAAGTACGATTTGTTACTTAAACCATTACTCGTTAAAAACACTTTAAAATATACACATTTTTGCAGTGTACCACATGTCACTACAGCACACTGAACAGTTCACACTGAAACTCTAAAGAGGCCAATCACGACGTGAATAATGATATGAAAAGTGAATCAGCAGTTTCATCTGAACAACGCCGGCAGGCACATTGCCAGGGCTTCACTCGATTCTCCCAAAGACTTCAGACTCTACTCTCTCGACTCTACAGCCACACCAAGTGCTCTCACCCAACAACAACAATCATACATTATTCGATGCATTGTCGGTGGACAGCGATTGCTTTGGAATTATACCTCAACAAAACCAGAGGTAGCTGCAATACACACTCTGTAATGAACCAGATCGATAAATTTACGATCGAATGCTACTCCTAATGACAACCACCTTGACGTTTGCTGTGAAAGTAGAGTTACTAAACACAGCTTTCCGAAATGCCTTCACAAAAGAAGACGAAGAAAATATTCCAGAATTCGTTTCGAGAACAGCTGCCAACATGAGTAACGTAGAAGTAAATATCCTCGGAATAGTGAAGCAACTTAAATCACTTAATAAAAGCAAGTCTTCTGGTCCAGACTATATACCAATTAGGTTCCCTTCCGAGTATGCTGATGCATTAGCACCATACTTAACAATCATATACAACCGTTCGCCCAACGAAAGTTGCACAGGTCACACCAATATTCATGAAAGGTAGTAGGAGTAATCCACTAAATTACAGGCCCATATCGTTAACGTCGATATGCAGCAGGATTTTAGAACATACACTCCTGGAAATTGAAATAAGAACACCGTGAATTCATTGTCCCAGGAAGGGGAAACTTTATTGACACATTCCTGGGGTCAGATACATCACATGATCACACTGACAGAACCACAGGCACATAGACACAGGCAACAGAGCATGCACAATGTCGGCACTAGTACAGTGTATATCCACCTTTCGCAGCAATGCAGGCTGCTATTCTCCCATGGAGACGATCGTAGAGATGCTGGATGTAGTCCTGTGGATCGGCTTGCCATCCCATTTCCACCTGGAGCCTCAGTTGGACCAGCGTTCGTGCTGGGCGTGCAGACCGCGTGAGACGACGCTTCATCCAGTCCCAAACATGCTCAATGGGGGACAGATCCGGAGATCTTGCTGGCCAGGGTAGTTGACTTACACCTTCTAGAGCACGTTGGGTGGCACGGGATACATGCGGACGTGCATTGTCCTGTTGGAACAGCAAGTTCCCTTGCCGGTCTAGGAATGGTAGAACGATGGGTTCGATGACGGTTTGGATGTACCGTGCACTATTCAGTGTCCCCTCGACGATCACCAGTGGTGTACGGCCAGTGTAGGAGATCGCTCCCCACACCATGATGCCGGGTGTTGGCCCTGTGTGCCTCGGTCGTATGCAGTCCTGATTGTGGCGCTCACCTGAACGGCGCCAAACACGCATACGACCATCATTGGCACCAAGGCAGAAGCGACTCTCATCGCTGAAGACGACGCGTCTCCATTCGTCCCTCCATTCACGCCTGTCGCGACACCACTGGAGGCGGGCTGCACGATGTTGGGGCGTGAGCGGAAGACGGCCTAACGGTGTGCGGGACCGTAGCCCAGCTTCATGGAGACGGTTGCGAATGGTCCTCGCCGATACCCCAGGAGCAACAGTGTCCCTAATTTGCTGGGAAGTGGCGGTGCGGTCCCCTACGGCACTGCGTAGGATCCTACGGTCTTGGCGTGCATCCGTGCGTCGCTGCGGTCCAGTCCCAGGTCGACGGGCACGTGCACCTTCCGCCGACCACTGGCGACAACATCGATGTACTGTGGAGACCTCACGCCCCACGTGTTGAGCAATTCGGCGGTACGTCCACCCGGCCTCCCGCATGCCCAGTATACGCCCTCGCTCAAAGTCCGTCAACTGCACATACGGTTCACGTCCACGCTGTCGCGGCATGCTACCAGTGTTAAAGACTGCGATGGAGCTCCGTATGCCACGGCAAACTGGCTGACACTGACGGCGGCGGTGCACAAATGCTGCGCAGCTAGCGCCATTCGACGGCCAACACCGCGGTTCCTGGTGTGTCCGCTGTGCCGTGCGTGTGATCATTGCTTGTACAGCCCTCTCGCAGTGTCCGGAGCAAGTATGGTGGGTCTGACACACCGGTGTCAATGTGTTCTTTTTTCCATTTCCAGGAGTGTATATTGTGTTGGAACATTATGAATTACCTCGAAGAAAACGGTCTATTGACACACAGTCAACATGGGTTTATAAAACATCGTTCCTGGAAACACAACTAGCTCATTATTCACATGAAGTGTTGAGTGCTACTGACAAGGGATATCAGATCGATTCCGTATTTCTGGATTTGCGAAAGGCTTTTGATACTGTACTACACAAGCGGCTTGTAGTGAAATTACGTGCTTATGGAATATCGTCTCAGTTATGTGACTGGATTTGCGATTTCCTGTCAGAGAGGTCACAGTTGTTAGTAACTGACGGGAAGTCTTTGAGTAAAACAGAAGTGATTTCTGGCGTTCCCCGAGGTAGTGTTATAGGCCCTTTGCTGTTCCTTATCTATATAAACGATTTGGGAGACAATCTGAGCAGCCGTCTTCGGTTGTTTGCCGATGACGCTACGTTTATCGACTAATAAAGTCATCAGAAGATCAAAATAAACCTCACACTTGTCCCTAAATAACGAAAAGTGTGAGGTCATCCACATGAGTGCTAAAAGGAACTCGTTAAACTTCGGTTACACGATAAATTAGTCTAAGCTAAAAGCCGTAAATTCAACTAAATACCTAGGTATTACAATTACGAACAATTTAATTGGAAGGAACACATAGAAAATGTTGTGGGGAATGCTAACCAAAGACTGCGTTTTATTGGCAGGACACTTAGAAAATGTTAACAGACCTACTAAGGAGACTGCCTACACTACGCTTGTCCGTTCTCTTTTAGAATACTGCTGCTCGGTGTGGGATCGTTACCAGATAGGACTGACAGAGTACATCGAAAAAGTTCAAAGAAAGGCAGCACGTTTTGTATTATCGCGAAATATGGGAGAGAGTGTCACAGAAATGATCCAGGATTTGGGCTGGAAATCATTAAAAGAAAGACGTTTTTCGTTGCGACGGAACCTTCTCACGAAATTCTAATCACCAACTTTCTCCTCCGAATGCGAAAATGTTTTGTTGACACAGACATACATAGGGAGAAACGATCACCATGATAAAAGAAGGAAATCAGAGCTCGTACAGAAAGATATATATGTTCGTTCTTTTCGCGCGCTATACGAGATTGGAATAATAGAGAATTAACCCTCTGCCAGGCATTTAAATGTGATTTCCAGAGTATCCATGTAGATGTAGATATAAGTTCTTCACAAGTTGCTGACATCATCACGATTGCTGCTACTGGTTTTCCTACTATAAATAAGAAAAATTTGGAAATTTGTGGTAAGGTCTTATGGCACCAAACTGCTGAGGTCGTCGGTCCCTACAAATAAGAGGCAGCTTGTCGCGAGATATCACTTGAGCTCCAGTTTGCACTGAGATAACTTCTGCAAGGATGAAACACCGTTCGGTGGAGGAATATGCCGCAGCGGGGCTGGCAAGAATCCCAGATTTAAGGCACACGGGGATACACCGTCACCCTTAAAGCACAACAGTGAATTAGATGCTCTAATGCGGCTAATTGGTACTTCAGAGGACGACAGCTGGCTTTCAGTACCATTAACAGGCGACTTTTTAACATCCGTTAATGAAACTTGGTGCCGGTTGTTTCAACTGCTTTTAAGCTGAAGCACTGAGACGAGCTGAGCCACAGGACAGGAGACTCGCAGTAGTGCCACGCGGAGGGCCCGAGTAGCGAGTTCTTCGCAGAACCGCTAGCATGGGGCTCTACAGATTGACGCCACCTTCGCATTGTCTCGGGGAAATACGTCTCAGCTAACGTCACGCTGGCGCCCAGCTTATTCTGCAATTTATTGCACATATCTGCTTTGGACGGCCGAGCTGAAATCATTCCTTATGGACGACGGAACTCTGCCTGGCAGGAGGTATCCATCCAGGCCGTACTAAGAAAAGTACACTCAGAAATAAACGTCCCCCTACATGACAAAACAGCTCTGACATATTACACGTCAGAAGATACCGCGGTGTTGACGGAAAGCCTCGAGCACAGACTTTAGCTGTTCACAGGCCCTGTCATGCGAGGCTAGCTGTTGCTCGAGAGGACCTCGAATAGTGAAATTGATATGACGTCAGGAGTACGTAATACGTTGTGCGAAGGCCTTAGAGAAAGTGGGGAGGAAGTCTAGATTATTGGTTTTTAACGTTTCGCCTCTTCTGGTGGGAGATTTTGCTACAAGGAAACAATTACGCCATTTGCGGACCAGTATAACTTTAAGAGGATTGGTTGCCGAGATTCTTGGTGGGAATAAGTGAGCAAGCAGTTCTTTACTGACAAGAAATTTGGGACTTCGTCTTTGACTTGGCGCTGAACGCATCGGTATTCCGCATGCTTCACTCTCTACCGGAACAGCAGATTCCATTAGCACAGTTGAGTTCAATGTTCGAGTCCTCGGCAGAGCGGTTCTAGCAACGTACTTGATGGCAGTCAGACATGGTGTCACTGATCTGCTCATACCGCAGCGACGATAATGGTGAGCATAACTTGCAGCTTCGTCACGGTCGGACCATCGCAAACCAGAAATTCATACTCGTATTCGGTTCAAATGGTTCAAATGGCTCTGAGCACTATGGGACTTAACTACTGTGGTCATCAGTCCCCTAACACTTAGAACTACTTAAACCTAACTAACCTAAGGACATCACACACATCCATGCCCGAGGCAGGATTCGAACCTGCGACCGTAGCAGTCGCGCGGTTCCGGACTGCGCGCCTAGAACCGCTAGTCCACCGCGGCCGGCACTCGTATTCGGATTCACTCTCCCACGTTTGTCAGCGCATTCTTAGTTGCAACGGCTTGTTGGCTTCTCTGGTCAGACAAACAATCACCGTAACTGATGTGTAGGAAGGTTGAGTTGAATTTAAAAAACTAACTTACTCGTATATGATTCTGAGCTAATTCTGATCCCCACCAAGTACCTTTGGTAACCTCTCTTTCTCTCTCTCTCTCTCTCTCTCTCTCTCTCTCTCTCTCTCTCTCTCTGCGGACGAGCTCATATGTTGACAAGAGTGGGTTGACTACGAAGCAGAAATTTTGCTGAAAAGCCCTTACACATCCTCCTTACAGTCTCAATCTCTCCCCATGCGATTTCCTTAGTTTTGGAGCCCTGAAGAAAGACGTTCGTGCCCGTCGATTTGCTTCAGATGAAGAGACGCATGGCTGGGTGCAATCATGGCTCCGTAGCGTTTCTCCATGAAGGCACTGAGCGTCTGGTCTTACAGTGGGATACATTTATTAACAGTTATGGCGATTACTTTTGAAATCATAAACGGTTTTCTTCCTTTTTCCATCTGTCTCCCTTTCATTTAACTGGCCCATATATTTATATCCTGTTCAGTTCGTGTATTGAGCGAGGGAAAAATTACCATTTATACGCCTCTCTATGGACGGCCGAAGTGACCGAGCGGATCTAGGCGCTACAGTCTGGAACCGCGCGACCGCTACGGGCGCAGGTTCGAATCCTGCCTCGGGCATGAATGTGTGTGATGTCCTTAGGTTAGTTAGGTTTAAGCAGTTCTAAGTCTAGGGGACTAATGACTCAGAAGTTAAGTCCCATAGTGCTCAGAGCCATTTGAACCATTTTGAGCTTCTCTATGCGCCCCAGCCGGGCGCGGTGGCCGTGCGGTTCTAGGCGCTACAGTCAGGAACCGCGGGACTGCTATGGTCGCAGGTTCGAATCCTGCCTCGGGCATGGATGTGTGCGACGTCCTTAGGTTAGTTAGGTTTAAGTAGTTCTAAGTTCTAGGGGACTGATGACCTAAGATGTTAAGTCCCATAGTGCTCAGAGCCATTATGCGCCCCATGTTTGTTAGTTTATTCTTATGGTTCCTAACACGGAATATATGATAGTGGCAGCAGAACTGTCAAAAGTCTTCCTCTATAACCGTTTGTCTAAATTTACTCAACAGTTCCTTTGTAATAATCTCACGTTCCTTTAGAAGAGTCTCATTATGTTCCCAGAGCCTCTCCGTTTCATTTTCGTATGAGTAATATCGACCTGTTATCCTCCTGGAGCACTTCTCAGAATTCGTTCCATTTCTGCCACCATTCCTTCTTGATAAGGGTTCCAAACGCTGGATCAGTATTCTAGAATTGGTTGCATTAGCATCTTGTATGGTATTTCCTTTACAGATGCATCAGTCTTTTCCAGAACCCTGCCAACAAATCTCAGACTCCTATTAACTCTCCCTACAATATTCCGCAGTAAACATTGTAATGCTATGTGAATAAAACCATTATGACTATTAGGTCCCGTCATTACGAAGCGTTAAGACAATTAGCACAGCAACGTTTCGACCGCCTTTGCAGTGGTTCTCTACAGAGCGACTAACTCCTATATGGTTCTTTCTCTTTTTATGGGAATTATACCGCATCTGTCTGCAGTTAAAGAGGGCTGTCATCCATTATACAAAGTAGAAATTTGTTCTTCCTGCAGTTGCTCACCATCGTCCAGCGACGACACTTTCCCGTAAACAGCAGCATCATCAGCAAACAATCTGTTAGTCCTGTTGACCCTGCCTGATCAATTGTTTATATATAATAGCAAAAGTGTTAATACGCTCCTGTGGCGCATATCCGATGTTATTTTCGCTGTTGTTGAACATTCGCCATCCAGTATGCCATACTGTGATCTAATAGTTAAAAATTGATTGAGCCAATCGCATAACTGTGAAAATACTGTAGATGTTCGCATCTTGGTTATTAGCCCTCCTCCAATAGCCCAGACATTATTGGAAATCTCAGTACGTGTAGAACAAATAGCTCCTTCTGTCAGGCACAGTCATTTAAAGAGTATATAAGAAAGCATGAAAGCGCTCTCACCTCCAATCATTCTAGTTGAGTCATTTTCGTTTCACTAAAATACCAAGGATTATGACATGATCAGTATTTCACTTCCGCAATGAACCTCTGACTGAACATTTGAATGTGATAGCTACTTGACTGTGAGATATTGCCAGCTTGAATCAAAGCCAAGATCACGCAGTTCGATCGAGTAGTTTCCAGCAGTCTTTGCTGCCGCACTGCTAAATTGTGGTTTTCCGCAAGAAATGAACGCTGTAAATCGCAGTCGCTTAAGAGGTTATTTCGAGGCTGTTACGTGCTCTCAGTTCCGTCAGAGTATTAATGACGTCTGTGGTATGTACGTACAATGATTTAGCCTGCCTCACTTGAGAGACCACTGTTAAACGGGTAGTGGAAAAGTGTAAATCCGGCTTGGAATTTAGAGTCGCGAATGTTTCAGAACAAAGATAAATTTATACGTTTCCAGACCACAGTTGGAATAATTTTTCGATACAGCATTTAAACTACGGCTATGGTCGTCTTCATTGAGAGTTGGACGACCTGAAACCGCACACATAATTGATCCGAGAGAATCTCGACATGTTAAGCGTTATTAATTGTCTTTTTGTACTTGGGTCCACAGCCGCATTGACTTTCTTGAAAGAAGTCTCCGTGCAACGGGCTGTTTTTATTTGAGACAAACATTATTTTCCTGGCGATTGACTAGTTTCATCCCCTTGGGCATTATCAACCAAACCCATCAAAAGCACGTTATATGCTTCCATTTTGTCAGCATCTTATGACCCACATAGCAATGTGAAATAGATCAACATGCAATGGCGTCCCATACTCCCGCCAAATGGTGTAATATCGCACATTCACAGAAGACAGGTTCTGTATCTAGAACGAGAAAGAAAAACATAAATGTAGGCCTGGTTACCGTAACAGAATACATGACGTATTGATTTGAAATTACTCACTATAAGCCTATGTCTTGAAATGTGCTATGTTGACCACGCCATAATACAAACGGTAATTATAATTAAACTTTCGCTACTTGAGAGGGCCCCCATGAGAAACGAGTGATTGTAGGACGACGAAACTTCGTTGAAACATTTTTAAGGACATGCGGAAGAGAAATAACGATTAAACCACTGCAAGCAACACATTTTAATTTCCAAATGAGAGGATAACGTTTGTTAATTGCGTACCATGTTTATGGTGCAGGTTCAATCGATGCTCATTGTGATGTCCATCTGCATCCACGACAACCTGGATACCACTTCACAACCGTTCGCAGCACTTTTCAAACGATAGACCTCGGAAAGTTGAGCTGTCATGACATAACTTCGTGCACTGCTTGGAGATCGCGCGTTGCGTTCAGCATTCTCAGCCATGGTGACTGCAACTTCTCCGTCAATTGGTGGCGCAATTGGCCCTCGTCTTCTACCAGGAGCAATTCCCAAATTGCCAGTTAATTCGAACTTCCAAATCGTGTTTTTTAACCACATTGCGGAAAGAGGTCCTCTCCGTATTGTTCTGATACGTAGTATTCGCGAAGAGCAGCAGTATTATTGCTGTTGGTCTGATAAAACAGCTTCACGAAGCTCTAATGCAAAATGGAGCTTGTGTTTCAGGCGTGCGTCGCCGTACAAGTACTGGCGCCGAACGCCAAGTCATGACCCTGACACTACGAACAACGTAAATCCAATAGTGCACCGTCTGGGCATTATTCCTATTAAGCTGGGTAATGGCTCATGTAGCGAAAGTTTGATTATGACCGCACTGTACATACCGTGCACTGTTACTGTGACTAAATATGCACTTTTTCGTTCTATATTACAACCTGACATCTGTGAATGTACGATCTATTTTTTTTTTTTTTTTTCGGACGACTGCCAACAGCATCGACATTCTTGGAGAAATGCATGGTAAACACTGCGCTGTCTTGCAATATATTTATTCACAACCGGTTTCGATCACTGGTCATCTTCACGGTGGAAAAATATTGTGACAACTTCACATGTCATATATGGTGTGGTTAAATAGCTCGTATGACATGTGAAGTTGTCACAATATTTTTCCACTGCGAAGAGGATCAATGATCGAAATCGGTTGTGAATAAATATATTGTAAGACAGCCCAGTGTTCACCATGCATTCCTCCAAGTGAATGTACGACATTAACGCCATTCACCTGGGAAAAGGGAAGCCGTTACACTTTTTTTATCTCACATTGTTTGGAAATCATGACAAGCTGAAAAATGGAATTATATAACGTATGTTGTGTATGATAAAGCAGTTAAGACAAGAAGAGAAGAGAAATTTCAGAATTGTGGTGTTACAAAAGATGTTGAGGATTAGATGATCAGATCGAGTAAATAATTGTGAGGCACAAAATCGAACTGCGGAAAAAATAAATTTTTGGCACAACTTGATAGGACACGTCCTCAGGCATCAAGGAATTATCAGTTTGGTATGGAAGGATGCGCGAGGCAAAAATTGTACAGGGAGACCAAGGCTTGAATAAAGTAGATAGGTTTAAATGGATGTAGGTTACAGCAGCTACTCAGAGATAAGAGGCTTGCACAGGATAGACTAGCATGTACAGCTGCATACAATCAGTTTTTGGACTGAAGATCACATCAACGTGCTCGATCTAGCCTGTCCCAAAGTGGTGCCACTGGTACGTCACCAATTAAATAAAGTGTTTATTTCAAATAAAAACAGCCCGATGCAGGAAAACGACTTCTATCTAAATGTCATTCTTACCCAAGACCGTGATAGTGGCTTTAGGGAATTGCGAATATCTCTTTTTGCGTGAGGAGTTGTCGACTTAAGTTCTGCACAGAATTTGTACCACAGTATGCTACTAACGCTCTGTGTGTGGCTGGAGAAGAAAAAGCTAGCTCTTTCTAGACACAGAACAAATAATCGTGGTAGCTTTGAAACCGGATCCCTCTGCTTCCGTATCTCCTGCCTGGAGCTATGAAGTAGAGATGTGAGGCAGTCTGTTATTTGCCCCGCAGCTGGTATAGGCATTGTCAGCTATATGGCCGCTAGCTGCGTCCTTGGTGAAGCCGCACGCATCCACACTTGAGTGGAATTTTATCGCTCGTGGCCTTGGGGCAGCCTGAGTCACGCGCTGCCTATACGGCGGGAGAAAAACCGGGATACACGCTGCTAAGCGGCCACTGGCGACACTACAGCGCGCGCTGGACGCCAACCTGTAACTTCATCCTAACACTAAATATTCGGAATGCTTTCCTTGACACTTGTCTTACAACAAACGTGCCAATCACTGAGTATGCAAACTGAGACTACAGGGACATATTTAATGTTCATTTTTCAGTCCTCTGCTGCTATTAATATTATAGTAGTGATTTTTATGTTAGGACTGTTAGTATGCAACTGACTAAAGGCAAGCAACATTTGTTCTGCCAGCTGCGTTTCGCCACAATTTATTACTGCAGTGCTGCTGTAAAAGCTGCTGTTCTTCCTGTAGCACTTGAAACAGTTTCCTTGCAGGGCACACACACACACACACACACACACACACACACACACACACACTTCCACAATATGAACCTGATTCACAAACAGATAACACTATCCGATCTACATTTACGTACACTGAGACGAAAAAAGTCATGGGATATCTCCTAATATCGTGTCAGACCTCCTCTCGGCCGAAGTTGGGCAGCAACACGACGTGGCGTGGACTCAACAAGTCGTTCAAAGTCCTCTGCAGAAATGGTAAGCTATGTTGCCTCTGCAGCCGTCCATAAATGCGAAAGTGTTGCCAGTGTAGGATTTAGTGCACCAACTGACCTCTCGATTACGTCCCATAAATGTTCGATGGGATTCGTGTCAGGTGATCTGGGTGGCCAAATCATTCGCTAGAGCTGTCCAGGATGTTCTTCGAACCAATCGCGAACAACTGTGGCCCGATAACATGGCGCATTGGCACGAAGTCCGTGAATTGCTTCAAATGATCTACAAGTAGGTGAACACTACGATTTTCAGTCAATGATAGGTTCACTTGGACCAGAGGACCCAGTCCATTCCGTGTAAACACAGCCCACATTATGGAGCCATCGCCAGCTTGCAAAATGCCTTGTCGAATCCGTGGCCTCGCGGAATCTGCGCCCCACTCGAACCCTACCGTCAGTTCTAGCCAGCTGAAATCGGGACTTATCTGACCAGGTCGTGGCTTTCGAGTGGTCTAGGGTCCAACCGATATGGACACGAGCCCATGTCGTGCTGTTAGCAAAGGCACTCGCGTCAGTCGTCTGCTACCGTAGCCCATTCCGCCGCACTGTGCTAGCGGACGTTTGTCGTACGTCCTACATAGATTTTTGCGGTTATTTCACGCAGTGTTGGTTGTCTGTTATCACTGACAGTTCTTTAAAAACTCCGCTGCTCTCGGTCGTTAAGTGAAGGCTGTCGGATACTGCGTTGTCTGTGATGAGAGGTAATGTCTGGAATTTGGTATTCTCGTCACAGTCTTCACACTGTGGATCTCGGAATATTCGAGTCTCTAACAGTTTCCAAAATTGAATGTCCCACGCATCTAGTTCCAACTGTCATTCCGCGTTTAAAGTCTGTTAATTACCATCGTGTGGCTATAATGACGACGTAAACCTTCTCACATGAATCGTCTGAATATAAATGACAGCTCCGCCGATGCACTTCGTGTATGAGACACTACCGCCATCTCTAAATGTGCATATCGCTATCCCATGAGTTTTGTCACCTCAGTGTATCTGCTCTAAAAGTCATCGTATGGCATGATTATTCGTGAAAGTGAATTTAAACCGAGTGATACAAAATCCAGTGTGATTTAAGTGTAATTATTCTAAATAAATCGTCAGTTTCCGGCGAGTAACGTGAAAGTAATGCAACTGGGTTTTTGGGGAGAACACAAAGTGTACCCACATAATCCTCCTCCCTTTCCTATGCCATTCGAAGATAGCACGCGAGAAGAAAGATTTTCGGTACCCTTCTGCACGAGCCGGACTTTCTCTAATTTTAGTGACGTGGTCACTTCGCGAGAAATCTTTTGGGTAAAGTAATATTTTTCTTGACTCATTATGAAACGTGGTCTCTTAGAATTTTGTGAGTAAGGCTGACGTCTTTCTTATAGCTGTTTTCGCCTTAGAGTGTCTCCTCGGGTGACAGATAAAAGATTAGCCGAGTCTCTGATACGTGTTGCGAATTACTTACATCTCTACACTAGAAGTCACTTTACGGTATGAGGTGGGGAGTACTTCTGGTATCACCATCCGTGCCCCATTCTCTGTTCCATTCTCCAATGGCGCATGGGAAGAATGGTTGTCGGCGAACCTCCGTAAGAGTTCCAATTTCTCTGATTTTTTTATTGTGATAATTTAGCGAGACGTATGTGGGAGCATGTAATGAGTGGCGCGACCTTTACAAGAACCGTGCTCTCTCGGAATTTCAATAATAAACCTCTCCGTGATGCACAACATCTCTCCTGTAGCGTCTATAACTCGAGTTGCTTAGCATCACAGCAATGATCCCGTGAGGAACCGCGCTGCTCTTCACTGGGTCTTCTCTTTTCTTTTCTATTAATCCCAACTGGTAAGGGTCCCAGACTAAGGAACTTTATTCGAGTATCACTCGAATAAATGTTTTGTAAGCCATGTCTTTCGCGGATGAATCTTAAGGATCTGCAATTCATGAATTACAGATCCTTAAGATTCATCCGGTGTCTCTGAGCCTGGCATCTGCTTCTCCTACTAATTGCTTTATGTGGTTATTCGATTGTTTGTCACCCACTATGGTTCCTCCTGGATATTTTCCAGTGATTTATTGACATTAGTCTAATCGTACAGAACCGGATTTCTTCCTCTATTTATGCTCTCTACGTTAATTTATTTACGTTCACGGTCAATTGCTAGACCATGCACCGGTCGTCAATCCTCTGCACGTCTCCCTGCAATTCGCCACAGTCTTCTGTCATTGATACTTTCTTATAGAGTCAACCGCATCATCTGAGAACAGCATCGTGGAAGACTTCGACGTTTTCCACTAGATACTTGATATATACGATAAACAGGAATAGTCCTATCCTACTTCTTTGGAGTACTTCTGAAATTACCTACACATCCATCGATATTGTTCCTTCAAATGTGATGTCTGAGAAGTAGTAACCTATGTCCAATTTAAATCGATTGTACGTAGATACAGACTTCTAAATTATCTTCAGGTTTGAATATTAATAGTTTTACTCTTTCCATTTACACTCTAAGACAAAAAAAGACACCACGGAGGAATTATCGGAATTGTTCGAAAATCGGTAGATGATAAACAAATGACAAAAATTTCAGAAAAGTTGCATTTTTATCCGAGAGAAGAGTTCCACAAAACTGAGTAAGTCAATAACGCGTTGGTCCACCTCACGCAAGCAGCTATTCTGCCTGGCATTGATTGACAGAGTTGTCGGATATCCTCCCTACGGATATCGTCCCATATTCTGCCCAGTTGGCACGTTAGATGGTCAAAATCTCGAGGTGGTTGGAGGGCCCCGTCCATAATGCACCAAAAATTCGCAATTGGGAGAGATCCGGCGACCTTGTTGGCCAAAGTGTAGTTTGGCAAGCACGAAGACGAGTAGTGGAAACCCTCGCTGTGTGCGGGCGACATTGTCCCGCTGAAATGTGAGCCCAGTACGTCTGGCCACAAAACTGTGCGTGGGGTACCGTCGACGCACCGCTGTGCTGTAAGGGCGGCAACCAGAGCGATCCTGCTATGAAAACAAATGCCACCCCAGACCAACACTTCTGGTTGTCGGGCCGTACGGCGGGTGACTATCAGACTGGTCTCCCATCGCTATCCACGGCATCTCCAGACAAGTCTTCGGCCTGTAATCTCATTGGCTGGTGTAGAATATCTTCAGTGATGGGTTCCCGCTTCGAACAGAGCCCCGATCAGCAACGAAGACACGTCTGGAGATGTCCCGGACAGCTGTGGGATACCAATTTGATAGTCGCCCGCCTTTCGTCCAGACGACAGGGAGTGATGGTACGGGGTGCCATTTGTTTTTATAGCAAGATCCCTTTGGTTGTTATCCGCAGAACAGAAATACGTCGACGATATTCTACGCCCTACTTTGTTGCCCTTATGACAAGCCATCTGGGCTTACATGTCAGGAAGATAATGCCCGACCATTCGTAACGAGAGTTTCTACTGCTTATCTTCGTGCGTGCCAAACTGTGCCTTGGCCAGGAAGGACACCGGATCTCCCCCCAATTGAGAACGTTTGTAGCATTATGGGCAGGGGCCTCCAATCAACTCGAGATTTTGACGCTCTAGCACACAAATTGGACAGAATTTGGCGTATCACTCGTGAGGACATCCAACTAGTGTATCAGTCAATGTAAAGGCGCACAAGGACCAGAGGTGGACCAACGCGTTATTGAATTGCTCGAGTTATGAAGCTCTTTCTCTCGAATAAATCACCCAATAATTCTGACATTGTGGTCATTTGTTTGTCAGTACACGTACATCACATCCACCGGTTTCAGTCCCATTCGGAGAATACATAATTCCTTCGTGGGGCATGACTTTGTCTCATTTTTTTCTTAGAGTGCAGTTTTTAAACTTTTAACTAAAAAAGGTTTACGAAGGAGATTTAGATCGTAGATTCAAACTGTATTATGTCAGTTTCCAAAGAATTCATTCTTTAGGTGCTGTCTGTGTATCGTAGCAAACTGAGTACGCAAAGAACTCCGCTACATAGCGACCACAACTTGAATATGCGGATGCGTGAAAATTAGATATGCACTTACGAACAGTAGCGAAAGACGCCATCTCTTGTAGTGATGACAGAGGCGAGGAGTCGTGCTTCCCTCCATTAGGTGGACGTCATTTAAACTGTTCTCACACAACTTGGAAGCGGTGGGTTGCTGTATGGTCAGCTGAAATTATAGATCGCCTGTGGCGTGCTGTAGGTGGTCAAACATTTGCACATAATCAGACTGTAGATGCCTTTATCGTTCGCTGTTGAGAGATGTTGGTAGATGTAACATGGGGCCCATTTCATCCCGTGTTTGTATCCTGTACATGAGAATAGCTCATCCAACTCTAGAGATTAATAGTTAACGTGTCGATAGAAATGCATACTGTAAAGATACAATCCTGCCACGAAGATATTAAAAATAAATATGGTACGCATTTGGATTTTCTGCGTTTGGTTCTATACGATTCGCAGAACGGATACCGCGAATGAGTGATACTGCTTGTGGGTAAAGGCAGTGCAGATTTTCTATAGTGATCATCTAGTAGTGCAAGACACATACAGGTAGGCTTCCACGAGTAGCAAGAACATCTCACAATCCCCCCAGGAGTGGCTTACTCCAAACATTCTCTCAGCAAATCATAAAAAACAGAGATAATTATAAGGGAGAAACATTAGCGTAACACAGTCAAGATTGACTGAAAAAATAAAGCACGAATTTAATATAAGGAATTACTAAAAATTAACAACACAGGGAAGTAGCGTGCGGGGATGACCATCCTGTCATTGGCTGGCACTTCTTAAGAAGCCCAACTATTCTCTTACACTTGTGTTGCAAACTTGATGGCCTACCTTTCTAGCAGAGACATGGTGGACTGCAAATGAAATGAACAGGCGGCCACAGAATGCTGTCTTGGTATTGTTAATAGGAGAGCTGATATGCCAAAACGCTGTAGCAGATTGCGGTAAGACTTTCAGAGGATCGATGATCAGTGCAGGAACTGACAGTTGATAACCCTGAATGTAAATGAGTGAAACACATTGCATATAAATATGCGAGAGGTCCATTACTGTTTGATATATTACTATCCCATTCCTCTAAGCAATATTGTTTCATTTTTCTGCACATTTTGTTGTAGTTATGTTATTCTGCGTACTGGCCATGTTTGCTAGGGAGCAAAGCTTAACATTTTTATCAATGGGAAGGTGCACTGCTGGTGTGATCTCAGGTTTCTGTTCGTCGGCAGAAGGCAGTCAGTGTACCTCATTAGGAGAGGTGAGCCTCCGCAGGGAGATGGGAAGGTTTCACAGAATTGGGGCTGCAACATGCTCCTTGCTTTTGTGGGCAGAGCCATTGACTGTCCGCGTTGAGGGAAGAGGATGCTGTGCCACCACTGCTGTCCCCAGAGAATAATTGAGCAGCACATTTTTGCCTTTTCTGCACGACCATCAAAGGATGAGATGCTGTACTGCTGCCTGGCCGGTGAGAGAAGGTCGGTTACTTTCGCTCCAAAGATTCCATTGTATCCAAACGAATGTCACTCTACGGCAACAACGCTTGGCGTGAAAAAGCCGACCAATCGAGTTGACTGGTCCAGGCTGCTATCAACCTTGTGTTTATGTTTGTGAATGCATGTTTTGTATGCCAAAAGAGTGGGAAGTTTCTTCTGCTAACCCCTGTTTTTTTTTTTTCATGCAATATGCGTACTCTCGTTTGTCACTTTGGCGACAGCACTGAGTCGTCCCCTCCCTGTAGTGATTTTTGGAAGGTAGAGAGTTGAGGAGGGAGGATAAAATTCGGTGCTTTTCATCTCCCAGCTGCTTCTGGTGTTTAAGGGCGTGCACTCTGCTGACTTGGGGAAATGTAAGTGTTGTAATCCACGGGAGCACTATCCACATTCTGAGCAGCTCGCTACTTACTTGATCTGGTACGCGACTTTAGTTGCCGACGTGACTTTTAATTTGTGTTTTCGTCTTATTAACTTTGAATTCATAAGCTGCCCAAATAAGAATATCTTGTTGCGTTTCCTCCACGCAGTCTTCCATACGATTTGGTACGTCCCAGCAGTGTTAGCACCATTTTGTGTAAATTCGATCGAGATTTTTGAGAAATTTGTTCTCTCTCAACTTCTTGTAAATTTTTTCCTTCAAATAGAGCAAACTAAAATCTGTTATAAGCACACTTGACTTAAATTTCAAGATCCTTCAACTGTCTAACAACTTTTCCACGATTAAGCGACCATCTAATAACAAATATATCCTTTTGTATGCGTAAGTTTGTTGTTCTGACTGTGACGGTATTATCGTTATGCATATCGGTCGATTCCAATTATCAATTACTTATTATACATTGCAGGTAACAAGCATTTCACTCACTCGTCTTCTATAATTATAGATTTGTTTATTGACTAGGGAGATTTCTGATGACTTCCCCTAGGATTATAACATTCGTGTATGTTGTTTCACGGTGATTTGGCTAATGACATTGCAGTATTCAGACGCAATAAGCATCAACATTTTTATAGCAACATCACATAACGCAGATCAAGATCATATTGACCATGCGATCCGAGGAAAAAACATGCAACTTTCAAGTGGAAACCGTAAAAACTGTAAAATAACTAAGAGTAACCATCCAGAGTGGCGCGATGTGAAATGAGCACATAAAACGTATTGTAAGAAAAGCAAATGCCTGCCTGATATTCATTGTAAATAGCTCAAGGAATTTTATTTCATCCATTAAAGAAGTGGCCTAGTAATAATTGTTGAGACCAGTTCTCGAGTATTGCTGGTCGGTGTGGGGCCCTCACCAGGTCGAACTGAGAGAGGGGGCGGCTATCCAACAAAGCGCTGCCGCCGCTTAGTGAGCACGAGATCGTCGCGGAGATGCTCAACAAACTGCTGTGGCTGGCCCTCAAAGCCGTCGTGCATCGAGGAGTGGTGTTGTGTAAACATTCTGAGAGCGTACGTTTGAAGAAGCTTCTCCCTCCAAGATACTCCTCGCGAAATAGCCACAATGAGTAATATGAATGCATGCATCCTTCCACGCCCTACTTGCGAATTTAACAGAGATTGTGGGAAGTGACAGTAGTACCAAAAACCCCCTCCGTAACAGGCTTAAGGTTGCTTCCACAATTAGGTGTAGACGTTTCTCTCGATTCACGAGGCATCTATTGAAAAGACACGGTGTTGCCTCTTCTTACGGCTCATTCCGTTTTTCGGCGCTCCGCGTCAGTAGTTTATCGACCTGTTGGGTTCACTCCTTTTCACCACCTGCTTTCCGCGACCAGCTCGAACTTGCAGAGGTGTAGCATCTATAGACTAAATGTTAATGTCGAGTGGCTAGGGCCTCCCGTCGGGTAGACCGTTCGCCGGTGCAAGTCTTTCGACTTGACGCCACTTCGGCGACCTGCGCGTCGGTGGGGATGAAATGATGACGATTAGGACAAACACAACACCCAGTCCCTGAGCGGAGCAAATCTCCGACACAGCTGGGATTCGAACCGGGGCCCTTAGGATTGACATTCTGTCACGCTGACCACTCAGCTATCGGGGGCGGACATCTATAGACTGATCAGTCAGGACATTAATGATCATCGACCTGCTATCGATAAAAACCTATCCAGGCGGTAGCAGCAGCACCTGGCGAGGAATGACTGCTAGTCAGGCACACACACGGTGCATGCGGTATCAGTCAGCGTGCTGAGTGGGGAAGGCGTGTGATCTGTTTGGAGGGCAGATTGTGATGGCCCTGAGGCTCGGCAAGAGCATTTCAGAAACTGCACGACTTGTCGGGTGTTCGAGGAGTGCTGTGGAAAGTGTCTTCAACACGTGGCGAAACCGAGGTGACACCACGTCCAGACATCGAAGGGTCGGACGGGCACCCCTCATTACAGATGTCGGACGTCGTAGGCTGGGCAGACTAGTCAAACAGGACGATCGGCGAACTGTGGCGGAACTAACATCAGACTTGAATGCTGGACAGAGTACAAGTGTGTCTGAACACACAGTGCACCGAACACTCCCGACGACGGGGCTCCGCAGCCGACGACCCACGCGTGTGCCAATATTAACATCACTACGTCGGCAACTACGACTGAAATGGACACGTGACCAACTGCAATGGACATTGGCGCAGTGGCAAAGCGTTGCACGGTCTGACGAATCCCTATATCTTCATCATCATGCCGATGGGAGGGCGCGAACCCGTCGTCTTCCAGAGGAACAGCTCCTCGACACCAGTACTGCGGGGCAGAGACAAGCTGGCGGTGGCTTCATTATGCTCTGGGGAACATTCACGTGGGCATCCACGGGTGCAGTGGAGCTCGTGCAAGGCACCGTGACGCCCAAGGAGTATCGTACATTGGTTGCAGACCACGAACACCGTTCGTGACGACCATGTTTCCCGACGGCCCTGGCATTTTTCAGCAAGATAATGCCCCATGTCACAAAGCCAGGAATGTGGTGGAGTGCTTGGAGAATCACGGTAGCGAGTTCCAATTGATATGCTGGTCCCATAGCTTGCCAGATCTGAACCCGGTCGAACACATCTGGGATGCGATTGAACTTGGCGTCAGACCTCATGGGAATTAGGTGAGTTGTGTGTGCAGTTGTGGTGCCAGCTCCCTCCAGTCACCTACCAATACCTCATGGCTTCCATGCAACGACGAGTCGCTGATGTTGGCCGTGCCAAATGTGGACATACTGGCTGTTAGGAAGGTGGTCATAATGTTATGGCTGATCGGTGTACGTCAGAATGGGCAGTCTACAAGGTGAATCCAAACTCAGACTGGAGGTTGTTCCGAGATATTTTTCAAGTATTTTGTTAAAACGGTGCCTCGTTACAAGAACAAAATCGATAGATGTAAAGCTGATTTCCGGATTACCTCAATGGAGTGTCATACATCTACATCTACATCGTACATCGCAAGCCACCTAATGGTGTGTGGCGGAGGGTACTTTCGGTACCACTATCTGATCCCTCCAACCCTGTTCCACTCGCGAATAGTGCGAGGGAAGAATAATTGTCGGTAAGCCTCTGTACTGGCTCTAATTTCTCGAATTTTCTCCTCGTGGTCAATACGCGAGATGTATGTGAGTGGAAGTAATATGTAGTCTGACTCCTCCTGAAAAGTGCTGTCCCGAAATTTTCATAGTAAATCTCCCCGTGATGCACAACGTCAATCTTGTAACGTCTGCCAGTAGAGTTTGTTTAGCATCTCCGTATCGCTCTCTCGCCAGCTAAACGATCCTGTGACGAAACGCGCCGCTCTTCGTTGGATCTTCTCTATCTCCTCTATCAGTCCTACGTGACAGGGAACCCAGATAGATGGACAGTACTCAAGAATCGGGCGAACAATCGCCTTATAAGCCACTTCTTTCGTGGATGAGTTACATTTCCTTAAGATTCTTCCGATGAATCTGAGTCTGGTATCTGCTTTTCCGACTATCTGTTTTATATGGAAATTCCACTTTACGTCGCTCTGGATAGTTAAGCATAGATATTTTACGGTAGACGCTGTCTCCAACTGTTTGTCATCATTAGTGTAGCTGTACAGTAGTGGATTTCTTTTGTTAGAAAAATTAACGAATTAGTGTACTGATAAACCTCTTACGTTATTCGATTTTCAAACAGCTGAGCAGAATTGAACGTACTCAGACATTTCTCTCTTTACTTATTCTGATCAACACTAAACCGACATACAATATTTTTAGCGCAACGCAATCTGACTTTCAATAATCCCTACAAAAGACTGGCCCTGACTAACAATAACCTATACCTTTCATGAATCACTTACCTCACAAAAATCTTCGTTACTCGAACTACTGCAATACAGCGAGCGCCAATACTGCCAGCTAAATAAAAGATTCTAACTACTGAAGGCACTAACTACTGATCGGCATAGTTAGAAAATGAAAGATTTTGATAGAGAACAAACAATGTATTTACCTTAATAATGTTCAAAAGTTCATGATATCCAGTATTCCAAATTTACTCTTTCTGATGGACACACGTCCAGATCGTCCGCTCTCAAAATCCTGCCATCTCTCTCCCCACGTCCACCACTGTTGGCGGCTCACATCCAACTGCCCAACACTACAACAGGGAATATTCCAACAATGCCAACCAGCCACAGATTGCACACAGCACAGCCAGTGATTTTCATACAGAGCGCTACGTGACGTTACCAACATAAAAACCTAAACAGCCTACTTACATAGCCCTCATGTTCCCCACAAAAAATTTTACAAACTGTTTTGGGCAATGGCCAATACATATTTGTTAAAAAAAATTTATATTAACTCTAACAAATACACTCCTGGAAATTGAAATAAGAACACCGTGAATTCATTGTCCCAGGAAGGGGAAACTTTATTGACACATTCCTGGGGTCAGATACATCACATGATCACACTGACAGAACCACAGGCACATAGACACAGGCAACAGAGCATGAACAATGTCGGCACTAGTACAGTGTATATCCACCTTTCGCAGCAATGCAGGCTGCTATTCTCCCATGGAGACAATCGTAGAGATGCTGGATGTAGTCCTGTGGATCGGCTTGCCATGCCATTTCCACCTGGCGCCTCAGTTGGACCAGCGTTCGTGCTGGACGTGCAGACCGCGTGAGACGACGCTTCATCCAGTCCCAAACATGCTCAATGGGGGACAGATCCGGAGATCTTGTTGGCCAGGGTAGTTGACTTACACCTTCTAGAGCACGTTGGGTGGCACGGGATACATGAGGACGTGCATTGTCCTGTTGGAACAGCAAGTTCCCTTGCCGGTCTAGGAATGGTAGAACGATGGGTTCGATGACGGTTTGGATGTACCGTGCACTATTCAGTGTCCCCTGGACGATCACCAGTGGTGTACGGCCAGTGTAGGAGATCGCTCCCCACACCATGATGCTGGGTGTTGGCCCTGTGTGCCTCGGTCGTATGCAGTCCTGATTGTGGCGCTCACCTGCACGGCGCCAAACACGCATACGACCATCATTGGCACCAAGGCAGAAGCGACTCTCATCGCTGAAGACGACACGTCTCCATTCGTCCCTCCATTCACGCCTGTCGCGACACCACTGGAGGCGGGCTGCACGATGTTGGGGCGTGAGCGGAAGACGGCCTAACGGTGTGCGGGACCGTAGCCCAGCTTCATGGAGACGGTTGCGAATGGTCCTCGCCGATACCCCAGGAGCAACAGTGTCCCTAATTTGCTGGGAAGTGGCGGTGCGGTCCCCTACGGCACTGCGTAGGATCCTACGGTCTTGGCGTGCATCCGTGCGTCGCTGCGGTCCGGTCCCAGGTCGACGGGCACGTGCACCTTCCGCCGACCACTGGCGACAACATCGATGTACTGTGGAGACCTCACGCCCCACGTGTTGAGCAATTCGGCGGTACGTCCACCCGGCCTCCCGCATGCCCACTATACGCCCTCGCTCAAAGTCCGTCAACTGCACATACGGTTCACGTCCACGCTGTCGCGGCATGCTACCAGTGTTAAAGACTGCGATGGAGCTCCGTATGCCACGGCAAACTGGCTGACACCGACGGCGGCGGTGCACAAATGCTGCGCAGCTAGCGCCATTCGACGGCCAACACCGCGGTTCCTGGTGTGTCCGCTGTGCCGTGCGTGTGATCATTGCTTGTACAGCCCTCTCGCAGTGTCCGGAGCAAGTATGGTGGGTCTGACACACCGGTGTCAATGTGTTCTTTTTTCCATTTCCAGGAGTGTATATCAAATGCACACACTTGTGGTTACAGTGTTGGTCAAAAGCAAAAATTGTTCTCATGAAGACAGTCCTGATCATTCATCACAGTAGTAATTACAGTTTTTGTTCCCTCAAAGCCTGAGCAGTAAAAGAAAATGCACACAGAAGTAATGGATTTCCATGCAGTCTTGAAGAAATAGTGTTGTCCTTCCAACGGAAAGACAGTGCTGACTCTTGATATGCAGACAGGTAAAGGGCCACAACAGAGCAAACCCACAGCAGAGTCAGTCGAAGTTTTGAAGAATATTGGTAGGTAGATCATCACAGACCAGACGCACTGTAGTCCTGGTAGAGAGTATGGTATTGGTGATCCATCAAAGGTGCAGACCCACTGCAGTCCTTGTAGAGACGGCCAGCAGCCATCTGTTGCGACTGTGCAGGTGCACAATCACCATCACAGAGTCTTGCGGACCATATAGCAAGTCCATAAACTACCACTTGTGCACTCACAAACTTTTTGGTATGTCCTTAGAACCAGCAATGCTGTTAACCAGTCCCTTGCTGAATTATCAACACACGTGTAAACACTAACAGTCCCAACTTCTCACATATTGTGCATATACTATGACCGACAGAAATGTGTGCACTGAAATGAATGCTTACAAGTTACTTAATTTGATGAACTGGTGTCAACTACAATTTTATAACATGAGAATACAAATACAAAGGTACAAAATACAGATGACATTTGTAGTAATACGGGCTTTACAAAAGAATCGAAATAACATATACATCGGTGTTACATGAATTATGACATAACTAAATACATAAAAGATCAGAATAACTTTTGAAACATCAACTTCACACATGAGCATTAAGACAAAACAGAATAAATAATGTCTAAACATCTTTACGAAGTAAGTAACATAGTATTAATGCAAATTATATTTGAGTATAACAGTATTCCTCGTCATAGTGAATGTAGCTTAGTATTAGAAAAATTCTACAACATAACTCTTATCAGATAAACACATAAAGACAGGAAAAACACCAATACACAAGGGTATGCAAATGCATAGCGGAATAACACAGAAGGAAAGGATAGGGTTTGTTTTACTGCAGAATTTTGCTAACATAACTTTTTTTACTTCTTGGAGATCTCCCTTCGTTCATCATTATTCCCAAATCGTCCTATCTATACCTGATTTCTCTATTCTATTCATATCCTCTTTCAAAATAATTATTCATCATTCTACAGTACCTTTTTTTACAAACTTTTTTCGTACAACTTCTCAATGCATTTCTTCCAATTCATCACAACTCATTCTCTTATGTAGCCTACCCCTTTTAAGCTAACTTAAATCTACTGAGCTCAGATGCATAAACTAAGGGATGAGGCAATGCAGCAGCACAAAACAATTAACACAAACAGCAATGACAAAAAAATGCAAATTGGCAAAGCAAGCAGCAGTATATCTAAATTAGCAAAGAAAATGCAATATCACAACTAATATAAGGCAAAGTGCAGCAAACAAGAAAAATAAATCAGTAGTAAAACTGGCTTAACAGAGTAATACAAAGTGAAATTCAGTAGTACTATGCCTGGCAAACAGCAGCAGCAAATGCAATAACTTATATTTAAACATGACAAACCCACAAGCAGAAAAAATAGTACAATAAAGACAACAATGCAGATAAGGGAAATGTCTGTTCACATCTTAATGTCTATGTCATTAAAGTGGTGCACCATAACAACTTATTCTACAAAAAAATTATCAAGTACTTGAAAAGAAAATTATGTATGCAGTTACTGTTATTAGTCCCTTCTTATTGTTCTTTCCTTTCCAAGTGCTCCTTTTTCGAAGAATGTGGATCATAAAATTGTTATTTAATAGATCTGTTGACAGAAAGTGTTCACATTAGCAAATGCATTTAATTTTGAAACTTCCTGTCAGATTAAAACTGTGTGCCAGACCGAGACTCGAACTTGGGACCTTTGCCTTTCACGGGAAAGCGCTCTACCACCTGAGCTACCCAAACACGACTCATGCCCCGTCCTCACAGCCTTACTTCTGCCAGTACCTCGTCTCTTACCTTCCAAACTTTACAGAAGCTCTCCTGCAAACCTTGCTGAACTAGCACTCCTGAAAGAAAGGATATTGTGGAGACATGGCTTAGTCACAGCCTGGGGGATGTTTCCAGAATGAGATTTTCACTCTGCAGCGGAGTGTGCGCCGATATGAAACTTCCTGGCAGATTAAAACTGTGTGCCGGACCGAGGCTTGAACTCGGGACCTTTGCCTTTTGTGGGCAAGTACTCTACCAACTGAGCTACCCAAACATGAGTCACGCCCCGTCCTCACAGCCTTACCTCTGCCAGTACCTTGTCTCCTACCTTCCAAACTTTACAGAAGCTTCTGTAAAGTTTGGAAGGTAGGAGACCAGGTACTGGCAGAAGTAAGGCTGTGAGGACGGGGTGTGAGTTGTGCTTGGGTAGCTCAGCTGATAGAGCGCTTGCCCACGAAAGGCAAAGGTCCCAAGTTCGAGTCTCGGTCCGGCACACAGTTTTAATCTGCCAGGAAGTTTCATATCAGGGCACACTCTGCTGCAGAGTGAAAATCTCATTCTGGAATTTACTTTTATTTTATAAAACCAATGCAGCAACACAGCTGGAAACCAGATATCAAATGAAATAAGCAACTATGTAAAGCGAAGCATAAAAATATCATTCAATAGCCATGTGGCATTTCATAAGTCAGTAGAAATTCTCTCAACTCTCGTAGAAAGACACTTGTCATCAGCAGGTGTGCAGATGTAAGAATATTTCCCATCAATTCATAAGCATTTCAGTAAGTAGCACAAAGTACGAGCTCCACAGTACAATCATATGTTTCCAAGTAATAGCGTGTCATATTCGCGATGCTTTCTACAAAGGTATGTCAATAGCGAGGTTAATAGCCTCTTTTTACTCCACCTAATGGCTTTTTCTTCAGGCGACTGGTGCAGCTGGGCGCCCACAACGCATTACGTCAAGGTCACTTAGCTTTCTTACCGAAATATTTATGACAGCAGTTTACGCTAGAGTGGCAGTCCAATATAAAAAAATTTCACAGGTCGAGAATTTGCGTTACAAATGTGTAGAAACAAAATCCTATAAATATAACAGTGTCCAAAAAATTTTCCCCAGCATTGTGGTACATTCAGGCATGTACACACAGTTCACAACTCTTGAAGTACGATTCTTGGTTTCCAACATCCTTTTTCACAAATCAGAGTCCCTAACCACTACTCATTATTCCTTACTTTTTACACACATACATATTCGTCGACACTTCTTCAATATTTCGTCATAATAAATACATAGCATAATCAAATTTCTCATAGAGCATCAGCTTATTGATCATAAACATACCTCAACAGCATAATACACATCGTCCTCATAATAATAATATGATAACACCTCAGTCAAATCTCCAAAAACGTCGTAGCTTTCTGCAATAATTTCAAAACCTAAAAAAAATTCTCTGCTCATTTCAATAGTGTCATCTACCTCAAACGTACTTTAAAAATCATGATCCCATAGCAAATACATCATTCAAAGCTCTCATAGTATCAAATGGTTCCGAAAAAGTATGGAGAGTTCACAGAGTAGAGACAAAATGCAATTTCATAAGTGTGAAGTTATCCAACCGTGAAATTGCGTAAACACGTGTCACTGATGTTTGTCTCTCTCAGTTAAATGATCAGATAGCTGTGTAATTATGTGTTAGAGAAATATGGTACCGATGTGTAAAGTTGTATAAGCAAATACCATTTTAGCTAGGGCTCCTTGTGGTTGCCACACATATGGTACACAAAGTGAGCGTGTACCCCCTTGAGGATTAATGTAATTATACCCTCAGGTGTTACAGATTACAGCAATCGAATGAAATGTATCACTGAAAACTTTCTTTGTATCTTTGTGATTCAAAAATCATAAAAAATAAATGTTGTAAGTACAAAACTTAATTACTCAAATGCGTGTCCTGTAGCGCTAAATGTGCGTCTTGCTGTAAGATAATTTTGTGGAAGTGTCGTAGTTATCGTCCTCCGTAAGGAAAGTTCTGCAGAAGTCAATGTACTTACCTCATCATAAACATAAGTGAAATGCTTTCCGTGTAGATATCGTAGTTATTACGCTTATTTCTGTTATGTACTGTACTGTACTGTATGTATTGTTGTGCTACGAAAAGGCTGTCTCATTGTAGCTATACCACAAAAGTTACTACTAAAACATGTTCCACTTTCCAGAAGAATTCAGAAAAACTGTGTAGATAGAAAACAAATACAGCGCAAAAGCAATAATTTAAATTGTGTCACACATTAAGAGCATCGTGATATAATGGTGTAGCTGTCAAAGAAACCAAATACTAAGTCATCTTTAATCTCACAGAAAGTACTTCAAATAAAGAATGTATTTTCAAGTAAACCAAAATGTTGCATTAAAATCTCATTAGCAGTATATGTTCTAAGCATGTAAGCCATATATTCGTTACGTAATCGTGCAACTAACAAGCAAGAATGCACAAATAACAACACTGTGCCGTCTGTTCACTATAACAATGCATTCGTAATTACTATTTAAATAAGACCTCTTGGTTCTTGACTGGATAGTTAACTTCAAACATTGTTGCAAGTTAACAGTTTCTAAGTCTGACAGAGCGTACTAGTAACGTGAAGCGAGAAATTTTATGGCAAATACTAAGTTAAAGAGTAGATTATCTTTCAATAAACGGTTTTACATGTGAAATGTGGTGTAAACCTTTACTCTTCCTAGTACGCAGAGTTTAAACTTCAACGCGACGATCATGTGGTATAGGTCCATTGTAAACCAGAAAGAATTTGAGATTCAAGTGTTTCTTCTTATGTGACAATGATTGAGCTTTAATGAGAACTTTCTGACCAATATATAGTTTCTTTGCATTTGCTTTACCGTTAGTTTTCTCCTTTTGTCTGCTGCAGAATTTATATTTTTAAGAGCCAAGTCAATTATGTCTTTGGGTCGAAGTTGACGTGTATTCGGAAAAGGTACAAGCTCTCCGATTCTGTTTGGTGGTTCTTCATTCTTCAATACAAGAATAGATGGTAAAGCAGTGGACTCATGAGGCATTTCATTGAGCACATTTTGAAATAAGTGTAAATATCTGTCCCAATACTGATGTTTTCCGTGATAATAAAGTCTGCAAAACTTATTGATTTCTTTCATAATTCGTTCAGACGGGTTACAATGTGGTGAGTACAATGAAATAAAAACAGGTTTGATTTTATGATTCTGAAGCATGAGTGACCAAACAGCAGATCTGAATTGCGATCCGTTATCTGAAATGACTTTACTGACGTGTCCAACTTCACGTAAGAAATTTTTAGCAAAGGCGTTGGGTATAGACCGTCCAGTGGCTTTACGTAACGGTGTGAAAGAAACAAATTTTGAAATAACTTCAAGAGAGACTAAAACGTACGAAAATCCATTCAATGTTCTTTCAAGGGGTCCCAAGAGATCAACAGCAGCAAATTCTTTTAATTTAGAAGGAATGGTAGGAAACAACGGAGCACGATGTGAGATAGTAGATGATTTAGCCTTTCGACAAAGTTTACGAATAGACAAGACTCTTCGAATTCTCTTTTCCATATTGTTAAAATGACAAGTCGTCCGAAGAATATTATAACATTTTCGTGGACCAAAATGTGCGTAGTTGAAATGAATGTACCAAATGAGCTTATTAACAAAATCGTCAGGAATGCAAAGTACCCATAGCCTGTCATCAACAGTGCAGCGTTTGAAGAGTATGTTGTTTCTAACCAGATAATAGTGCCGAATCTGTGTGTGTGTCTTTTCATGCCATTTACTTTTGATGTTTTTCCAAATCGGGTCTTTATCTTGTTCATGAGCAATGTCCTTTAAAGGTGTGGTGATGAAGTTTTCAAAGGCGACTTTCTGAATGTAAAGAATACTGAAATTTTTTTCGAGGTTGCCGCCTTCTGTGTTACTTTTCTCAAGCCCAGCCGGTGCGCGTGACAGTGCGTCCGCAACAATGTTCTTCTTGCCGGGAATGTAGACTATTGTGAAGTGGAATCCTTGCAGAAACAATGCCCAACGTTTTAACCTGTCATGATTTAATTTTGAAGACATAATAAATTGTAATGCACGATGATCAATGTATACTTTTACGTGCTTACCAGAAAGAAAGAAACGGAATTTGTTAAATGCCTAAACGATAGCTAAAGCTTCTAATTCCGTAACGGAATAATTTTTTTTTCAGATTTTGTTAGCACTCAGCTAGCAAAACCAATGTTTTTCTGAATGGTAGCGTCATTTTCTATGGCTTCCTGAAATAAATGGGCACCAAGACCGACTTTAGAAGAATCCATGCTAAGGCAGAAATCTTGTGACAGCTCTTGATGAGGTAGTATTGGCGCGTTAAGTAGCGCTTCTTTCAAAGAATTGAATTCCAACAGTGCCTGTTCATCCCAGTTGCAAATAATATTTTTTCCAGTGAGGGAACTAAGTTTTGGTGTAACTAGAATTTGCATATTAAGAACACGACGGTAAAAATTTACGAGACCTAGAAAACTGCGGACTTGTTTTTTTGTGGATGGAACTGGAATGGCTCTGATTGCTTCTAACTTTTCAGGATCCGGCTGAATGCCTTCAGAAGAAATAATATGTCCCAAAACCTTTACCTTTGACCTACAGAATTCAGACTTTTCCAAGTTAACTGTAATTCCAGATTCTGCAAAAATACGTAACAAACTGTTGAGGATGCGATTATGTTGTTCCCATGTGGCTTCTGCTATTAGAATATCGTCCACATATAAAGTGATGAGACGTTTTAAGAACTCAGGTAATATGGAATTTAGCCCGCGAATGAATGCTGCCGAAGAAATGTTCAAATCAAAAGGAAGTTTCCGAAATTGATAACAAACGCCGAAACAAAGAAAAGCTGTGTATTTTCTACATTCTGGATGAAGTTCGGTCTGATAAAAGCTGGATCTGAGATCAATGAAAGACAACACTTTTGCACCATTAAAATTTTGAAGGAGTTCTTCCAACGTTTGCAGCCTGTCTGTTTCAGGAATGATGATAGTATTGATTTGTCTTGAATCTAAGACAAGCCTGATGGATCCAGTATTCTTCTCAACAACATGTAATGGATTGTTCTATGAGCTGAATGCAGGCTCAATAATGCCCTCGTCAAGCATAGATTGTATTTCTGTTCTAAGACTGTCACTATAATGTGCCGGAATTACGTATAGTCTAACACAAAATTCAGTATGCTCACGAACACGAAATTGGTATTGAAATCCCTTGATTGTTCCTGTTTTGTGAGTAAAAACTGTGGAATGTGCTTGTAAAATCGCAATAAGATTCTGCCTATCAGTGTCATTACAATTCTCAGTTGTTTGAATTTTATTGTGAATGAACTCATTAGTATCAAATACGCCATCGATATCATCCCTGTCAATACTTGCAGAGTGATTGTTAGTGTAAAGTTCCGCTGAAAGTTCCGAACTGTTATCTAACAGGAGGTAGAGCTGATTAGTTTCCTTGTCATGGTTTGAGAGCCAATCTTCAAACTTCAAAGCTATTGACTTACCTTCTTTCTCTAAACTTATTTCAGCATCGTGAAAGCTTAAGATTGGTTTGTATTCATTCAAAAAGTCTACTCCCAATATAATTTCTGTTGACAATAATGGAACGATAAAGAAGTTCATAGAGAAGCTGTGGCTTTGACAAAAGAATTCTAAGTTGGTTTGTTGGCGTACATCTACAGTTTTTCCAAAGATTGCACCTTGTAATTTAATCTTACGTAACGGAAGTGTGGGACAATCGTTCGATTTGTTGCATTTACTAAAGGCTGTTTCACTAACCACTGAAATGGGACTGCCAGAGTCAAGTACTACCGTAGATTTTACGTCATTTACTGTAATGCGAATTACAGGATACGCAATGTTGTTCTGTTTTACGTCGTGTTCCTGGAGTAAGATGTCCCTAATGTCTTCCATTTTTACGTAATTACTAGCCACGACAGCTACGTCGTCAGCTTCATTAGTACGTTTTGTGGCTGCCAGCGGTGTGAGTCATTGCCTACTGTCTCTTTGTTGGCGCGCGTCGTTATTGGGATTAGGAGACCTAACTTCTATAAATTCAGCTTGCCGAGAGGGCCCTTCCCTGTTTGAATCCCGCCAGTTCTGATTAAATTCAGGTCTGTCGTTATGTCGGTAGTTTCCATAGTTTCTTTTTTGTTGGTCATGTGGTGGAGAATTTCTCCCGGAATCGTAACTGCGCAGTGGACCGTAGCATCTGAAATTGTTCTGTCTCCCTTGATAATAATTATTTTGGTTCCCATATTGTCTGTGTCTCTGAATGCCTCTGACATGGTCATCACCATGGAGAGGTGATCTTTCCCTGTGATTATTGTTACTCCGCCAGTGGTTGTCATATGGGTTGTGTCTGCTTTGGTCACGATTTGCGTTGTAAGAATAGCCTTGTCGTGTCCAGTTATTGTTTCTGTCGTCACGGAATTGTGACGGATGTGACCTGTAATGATTGTTTTCCTGTTTTCGCATCCTGCGACTGTCTGTGTCAATATCTAATTCTTGTAAGAGTTCCTGAAAAGCTTCAATGTCGTCTTTGCAACGTCCTGCCAAAATAATATGTCTTAAATGTTCAGGCAATTTGATTAAGCAAATGTGGATGAGTTCTGAGGGGCTGTATGGGTTTGGCAGGTACTGATTCTTGTGCAACATGTCTTCAAAATGTTTCACAAGACTGGAAAATTCAGATTGTTCAAAGTGTTTCATCATCATGATGCTATGTTTTACGCGATCTTGAGTAGCTTGAGACCAATATGCTGAGAGGAAGGCATGATAAAATTCTCGTTGACTGTGACAATCGTGAATGACAGATCGCATTCTTACAGCTGGTTCATTCTCTAAGCAGTCACACATAAACTCTAATCTGTGCTACAATGACCAGTTGGGAGGTAAGTCGTTGCCAGAGTTCTCAAATGTTTTGAATTTATGTGTAGCAATGAACAGCTTATAGTCAAAGTGATCGTGTCGGCGAGTCGCGTATCGGTCATTGTTACATCGTGTCGGCGGTTCCATCTCAAAATTCGGTGCACCTTGCCAATTTCTTTCATAATTTCCGAAATGCCCTGTGTTATTATTTTGTGGCTTTTCCGTAATTCTAAGTCCCTCTTCCCGTGTTGGAGCGCGAGTCTCTTCTGAAATATGTAATTCTTGTATTACCTGTGCCAACTGATCTTGTACTTTCCGGATTTCTCTTTTGTGTTGCGTATTAATTTGATTCTGATTTTGTTTGAATTTCCTGATTTGTTTGTACTCTTCTGTGTCATTAAAGACTACCGGTCTTGTGTCATTCAGATTATCATCTACCTTTGTAGATAAATTATTTAGCTGATCCGAAAGTTCGACTACATTCTCTGAGAATGAATTAATTTCCTCCATGTGTCTTTCTGAACCAATTTTCAGAGTATCTACTGTGTCCATTAATTTTTCCTGAGTTTTTGGAAGTTGCGTAACCGAATCGGTAGATGCAACTTCTAAAAACCCTACCACAACAACGGTCAAAAATTAATTATGATTGTAGTGTTGCTCACGCTGCTCAATATTGCATTTTCGGGCAACAACAAAGTTATATTATGTGGCGGGTGTCATTAGAGCACAGTTAATAAAGGCATCTCATGAAATAATGGATAAACTAGGCACTCATCTTTTCGTGTTTCCCACGCTGGTCTCGTTGTGAACTCATGGCCCAATCGTCGAAAATCTAGGTGGTGATGATTCCAAGCTCGAATGCAAAGAGGCCTAGTTGATATTCTGCGATATTCAAAAGTTTTATAGATGCGCTTAACGAAACCATTCTCGAAGATTAAACTTTTGCAAGTTAGCACAATGGTGATGTAAAAAGGTAATCGGCACTCCGAATTTAAGTTACACTTCTTTTTTATTACTTTTGTTGCAATAGCACGTAACTCACAAAACATCACTTCATAATATAAAACATACTTGAAAATATCTTCCTCACTATTAAAGTTCACATTTCATAAACTGACTACAATTTGCGTCTTTTCAACATAACGACCAAGACTTGACTCTCTAGTCTCTGTTACAAGTACGTCAAAGATCATAGTGACAAAAGAAAGAATTCACATAAGAATAATACCTTTGCAATATAAACATATCGATGTGTCGAAGTACCTCTACATTAATGAAAGCAGATCTGAATGTTGTCTCAGAAATACGTTAACTACTTTACAGAAACACAGTAGAATATTGCTGGTATCGAGAGGTTGAGGTGAGGTGCCGTAATGGTTACGTAATTCAAGTACCATTACAAACTGAGTCAATTTTAGCGCGCAAGGTCTCGTGATAATGCTCACAAATTTGTGTTTTTACGTCATTACAGAATTTTTGACATTTCGATTCGATGTTATGTAACTCAGTAGTTAAATCTTCACGTGTTTGTTGAAGTGTTTCTATAATTTGTTTCTGATTGTGTTCCATTTGTTGCCGTGTTTGCCTCTGGTGTTGTTCCATTGTATCTAATTTTTGAAGCTTTTGTCCCATTTTTTGCATTAATTGTAATAACAATGCACTGGTGTCTGAAACATGTTCCTCAGTGCTATTCGGCAGTGTATTTGAACCGGCAATATTCACATTTTGAAAAGCAGAAAATGTGTCTTGACTTATTTGAGAAAACGGCGAGGACGCAAAACCTGAATCTACAGTATTTGCAAGATTGTATCCTGTCATTTCGGATTCCTGAGGCGAGCTGTTGCCGAGCGACCGATCGATCGATAATGCTTCCCTGTTCACTAGTTGTTTCACTGTCTACAACATTATTTGCCGCCTGGTCCATTTCCCCATGCACAATAACCAAATTACTATGGTGAATGTCTGTTAATTCGTTACACAGTGGTGCTGATAAGCTACGCTCGTCGTCACTATCATTTCTCAGTTTAATTTGGAGCTTAATATTACGTTTTTCACACGCCATAATTGTCACAATATTTCACATGATAACACAGAAAAGCACAATTTGAAGAGTAAAATAATAAAACACATTAAAACAGCACTGAAAGTAATATCTAATTAATTGCAAGCGCAGCTGCGAAATACTTGGTGCAAATCTACATGCATGCCACAACTGTTTTACTGTACAACAATAAAAAAACTACAACTACAAAGGAAATTCTCTCTACAATTACGCTCTAGCAGTAAACATAGCTACACTAATCACACAAACTACAAGAAAAAATCAGAAGATTCCAGTGCAGTATCCTCGGCTAAGGATTAACATATGAAACATCCCCTTAGAAATATTAATGAATTACTGTGCTGATAAACCTCTTACGTTATTTGATTTTCAAACAGCTGAGCAGAACTGAACGTACTCAGACATTTCTCTCTTTACTTATTCTGATCAACACTAAACTGACACACAGTATTTTTAGCGCAACGCAATCTGACTTTCAATAATCCCTACAAAAGAATGGCCCTGACTAACAATAACCTATACCTCTCATGAATCACTTACCTCACAAAAATCTTCGTTTCTCGAACTACTGCAATACAGCGAGCGCCAATACTGCCAGTTAAATAAAAGATTCTAACTACTTAAGGCACTAACTACTGATCGGCACGGTTAGCAAATGAAAGAGTTTGATAGAGAACAAAAAAATGTATTTACCTTAATAATGTTCAAAAGTTATCATATATATATATATATATATATATATATATATATATATATATATATATATATATATCAGTTCATGATATCCAGTATTACAAATTTACTCTTTCTGATGGACACACGTCCAGATCGTCCGCTCTCAAAATTCTGCCATCTCTCTCCCCACATCCACCACTGCTGGCGGCTCACCTCCAACTGCGCAACGCTACTCGCTGTTCACATCCAACTGCCCAACACTATAATATCGAATATTCCAACAATGCCAACCAGCCACAGACTGCACACAGCACAGCCAGTGATTTTCATACAGAGCGCTACGTGACGTTACCAAAATAAAAACCTAAACATCCTACTTACAGTGTCTCGTGCAGCACATTAAGTATAATAAATATCATCCACATAACGAATCTTTTGAATACTTAGCTGTAAAAATACAACACTTAAGATGGTAGTTTATACAATGTAACTTAGCAATGAGTATATAAAAGTACTCGTTAAATAGTAATAAAATGAAAATAAAATTAAACTGTCTTTAATGTTTTCCCCTATGTGAAATTCTTTGATACCCTTTACTTTGACCTACGTCTACATTTTCTACAAATATTATTCCTAAATAACCCTATGTGTGTTGCTCTAGTATGACTAGCCCTCCAATTAGTGTGTAGTTTGATTACTCTCAAGTCAATACAATTCTGTTCGGATTCCATACATAATATTTTTGTTTATTACTTATCGAAATAATTTGTAATATTGTTACAAGTGCGTCCTGAAATGTGATGTTTTATGTGATAAGTCTCAAAGCTTTTTAAATATAACAAACGTTATTAATATTATACATCTCTATTTTTCATGTCTACATACTTGCAGCCTTCTACCGAATTGAAGTACGCAACAAGGCCATGTGTAACTTAACTATGCCGGTGTGTGAGAAACAACGTGCTGTGATCGACTTTGGAATTGGAGAGCTCGTCCACACATGGTGCAGCCTCCCCTACCAGACCACACACGAGCGCTGCCACATCTGCAACAATCCTACTCCTTGGCTTCACTGTCATCGATCATTCTCCATAAAGTCCCGACTTGGTCCATCCGGTTTTCATCGGTTTCAGAAACTTAAAGAACGTCTTCGAGGACTTCGCTTTGATAGTGATTAAGCGATGCAAGTAGACGTGAGGTTGTGGCTCCTTCAACAACGTTAAACATTTTACAGTGACGGTATCAACAAATTGGTCTCTTCCTGGAAGAAATGTGTTCGTCGCTAGGGTGTCTATGTTGAGAAATAAATATGTAGACATGAAGAATAAATATGTAGGATGTTAATAATGTTTGTTTTATTTAGTACGCATTAAGCATTTTCAGATTAAAAAATCGGAGACATTACTTTTCAGCACACCCTCGTACATGGTCAATCGTCCAGTTATTGTGCGAATCCGGAAAATCTTGAGTCATCACAGCTTTGTGTAGATAAGCATACGGTTTTGTTACTAGTTTCTAATGTATCTCAGACTAAATTACAATCACATAAGCCACTATTGTGGAGATCGTTTGTACAACAGACACAACACATCACTGATCTGACGCTGTTTCTACCTCACTTTATTTCTTATATTCACGCACGTATTCGTGATCACTGTCACTTGAATATTTCATCACCATATTTAATCCCCCACCTTCGGCGCTACTGACATCTATTCACACCTACCTGACAGGCACAGTGGCGTCCTCGTCGCCAGGTACGCCCACAGCGGACTGCATCGCACCGTCAGCAGAAGACAATGCACAGCATTGGCTATGGTCCAGCCGAAGTCAGTACTGTGAACGAAGTTGAATCCAACGTTATGGTCATGCGGACGAGATGGTGGTCATCCAGTAACGTGATCACAGCGCACAGTTAAACGCTCGGTTTTTACAGTGCTGGCTATTAAACTTGAAACAGCATTAAGAGTAGCAAAATACAATCGTTTACTTATTGTGCATGTACAGTACAGTGCGAAGAATACATTGTAAAATTTGTAGCTGATCTGGGGTATAAAAGTCGCAAACATTAGTACACAGAACTGCCACTTCTGGCAACAACAGTGTCTCTAACCCGGATGGGCATTGAATAAACCTGAGATAGTATCACATGTGGCTACAACATTCCATGCTGCTACAACTCTGTGCCAGAGGTCAACAATGGTAGTGGCTGTTAAGTGGTGGGTGCTAGTCTCTCTGTTGCCTACGATCAGATGTTTGCAGTGGGTGATACATCTGCCTAACCTACTAGATAGGGAACATTCTGACACCCTCCTTTATCAAGGAAGCTTCGGACAGCATGAGCAACATGAGGTCCTGCGTTATCCTGTTGAAGACAATGCGACGTAGACCTCGAAGATAAGGCAAGCCGCCGGCCGGAGTGGCCGAGCGGTTCTAGGTGCTACAGTCTGGAACCACGCGACCGTTGCGGTCGCCGGTTCGAATCTTGCCTCGGGCATAGATGTGTTTGATGTCCTTAAGTTAGTTAGGTTTAAGTAGTTCTAAGTTCTAGGGGACTGATGACCTCAGAAGTTAAGTCCCATAGTGCTCAGAGCCATTTTTTTTAAAGGCAAGCCACTACTCTTCAAATATAGCGGCTGATGACCAAATTACCGGCTATGAGAAACAGAAGTGATCTTTTTGCGTACCCAATGGCACTTCAGGCTATCACTTGTGGTGGGCCGTATGACGATAACGAATGCTGTCTGGCAATTTTATTTCTCCTCGAAACCTCCACACAGGGATACGTTGGTCACGATGAATCAGATCTCGTCTGAAAAGAAGACTTGGTACCACTTCTGTGTCCTGGGTAGTCAATCACTTCTCTCTGCTTCCGCGTCGAGGGAAGATGGCCGCCGTGCCCACACTCCGTGGTGTTTTACAGACGTCGTTGCACTGCTCGTGTGGGTACTTGACTTGCTGCATACAGGCCCACGAACATGAAGTGGCTGTACGGTCTCACATGGCCGAACGAATTGCTTTTTACAGAGAGTGCTCTGCGACATTGGGCACTCAATTAGTTTGCATTTACCGCGAATCTCTCGCACAGCGAAAAGTCTCCAGCGAATGGAAAATACCGCAGGTGGCTCCTGTGTATATGAAAGGTAAAAGAACTCACCCGCATAATTACGAACCAATATCCTTAATATCGGTCTGCTGCAGTATTGTTGAACACATTCTGAACTGATATATAATAACGTTAATTGAGACAGAAAAGCTTATGTTCACAAACCAGCGGGGATTTAGAAAGCATCGCTCGTGCGAATTTGAGCTGTCCTTTTCTCACACGATAACCTAAAAATTGTGGATGCAGGGTAACAGGGTTATGTCATGTGTTTAGTTTCCGAAAAGTATATGACCTTGCTGCCCCACCTCAGACTTTTAACAAAAGTACAAGCTTATGGAATAAGTTCCCAGATATGTGAGTGGCTCGAACACCTTTTAAGTAATATAACCCAGTAACAGAACCCACTGGATGGCGAGTGTTGATCAGAGAGAAGGATGTCATCAGGAGTGAACCAGGGACGTTTAATACGACCTCTCTCGTTCTCTGTATACGTAAATGATCTGATGGACAGCGTGAGCAACAATTTACCGCTGTTTCTGTTTGCTGATGACGCTGTGTGTACGGGAACGTGTCGTCGTCGAGTGAGCGTAGGAGGATACAAGATGGCTTAGGCACAATTTATACACTGGTGTCCAAAATTAGACAACAAACTGCTGTTTCCCCGTCCTGTGTGTAATTCACGATATGATCGTACAAACTGTCAACAGATGTCGTTACGATCGTGTTCTGCACGGAAGATGGCATTCCGATCAACGGACAACCACGCCAGCAGTGACGTCAGAGCACCTATCAAGCGGGGTAGTGTTTGCAAGATGAGCCCACATCCACAATCGTCGTGTACACAGTCACAGACGGTGCAGTACGGTACAGAGGAGACGCCTTCAGACTCTCTGCTGTGGAGGGCCACAGGAAGAATGGAAGCAAGAGAGTCGCAAGCTGATGTGGCCCGATGGCTTAATGTGAATCGTTCTGTTGTTTCTAGGATGAGGCGACAGTTTATAGAGACCGAAACTGCATCCCGGAGACCACGACATTGCCGACCACGTGTGACATCAGAAAGAGTGGACCGCTATTTGGTTGTAAGGGCACGGCCACCGCCCTATTACTGCACTGCAAGTGACATCTGACCTCGCAGCATGCCCTGGACGTGTTGTATCGAGACAAACGGCGGCAGAAGGCTTCGGCAGAGTGGCCTTTATTGTTGGAGACCTGCTGTCTCTTTACCTCTGGCTGTCTTCATAGAAGGGAATGTCTAGAGCGCAGCCTTCAACATGCCACCTGGACGGTCGAACGGTAGCCCAATTTTCTTTCGCAGATCAGTCCACATTTGGTCTGGAGAGTGAATCTTGACGCATTCGCATCTGGAAGGCACGTGGAACACGACTTCGGGACCCAAACATTGTGAAAAGAGGCCGATATCGAGGAGGATTCCTAGTGGTGCGTACAGAAATTATACTGACCGCTCTAACACCTTTTCATGGAATTGTACGCATGAATCAGCAAGATTTAACCTCTCTCAGGTACCGCGAGGAGATCTTGGGATATCATGCGTAGTTGTTGCTCCACCTCATAGAGCACGAGTGGTTGGTGTTTTTTTCGAAACGGAAGATATTGCACGCCTACTTGCTCTCCCGATTTGAATCGAATGGACATGTCTGGGATGCACAATGGACACGGGTTCTATCACGACAGCATTCACAAGCCACTCTCCAAGACCTGTGAGCAGCTCTGCAGAAGAATGGCCGTTATTGCCTCAACGCGAGATTGATGACATCATTCACAGCATGTCCCGTCGTTGTGAGGCCCGTATTGGTGCCAGAGGTGGTCGCATCCCATGCTGAGCACATTAACCAGTTGTCAGAACGTGTATGCAAATCCGTAAAACGAAGAACATTTTTGTCTACCGTTATCAATGTTGCAGATGATTACGTTGTGTATTCTTCACATTGTTTCTTCTTTACTATCGCCTGTTTATACTATTTTGTGACAAAATAAACGCAACTTTGCAAAAATTCCATTTGTTGCTTTAATACTGGACACCAGTGTAATTGGTGCAACGAGTGGCAGCTTGCTCTAAATGTGAAAAAATATAAGTTGACGCGGATGAGTAGGAAAAATAATCCAGTAACATTCGAATACAGTATTACTAGTGTGCTGACTGACACAGCCACGTCGATCAAATATCAAATATCTAGGCGTCCCCAAAGAAGACGGCTACAGAACGCCAGTGTTACCCATTCTTGAGTACTGTTCGGGTGTTTGAGATCCCCATTAGGGTCGGATTAAAGGAAGACATTGAAGTAATTCAAGGCGTACTGCTCGATCAGCACGCAAGTGTTACGGAGATGCTTCGTGAACTGAAATGGGCATCCCTGAAGAAAAGACGACGCTCTTTTCACGAGACACTATTGCGGAAATATAGGGAACCAGCATTTTACGCCGACTGCAGAACGATACTGCTGCCGACAACGTACATTTCGTGTAAGGGCAACGAAGATAAGATGCGAGAAATTCAGGCTAGTACGAAGGGCTTTAGACAGTCTGTCTCCCCTCTCTCTGTTTACGAGTGGAACTGGAAAGGAAATGACTAATAATAGTACTCTCCGCCACGAATTCTACAGTAACTTGTGGAGTACGTACATAGATGTAGATGTTACAACAATATGTCCGTCCTCTCGGGCGCTAGTTGTTTGGGGCCTGTAGGGCGTTGAGTATGACTGTAGTGATACGAATATTTTGATTCCTCACCACAACACTAGATGGTTGTTACTGAGGGAGTGTTAGGTATTTATCTATATATCTTTCAAAATTGTCAATGACGTGAGCCAGGGAGATGGTAGAGGAACAGCGTGGCACACAGGACTCGATCGGACGGAGTGTTCTACAACGGCTGCTTGCTGGAACAGCTTATACGAGGCCGTTAATTTCAATGCGGAGAAGACAAAGATGTCAATCTCAGCCTTCGTGCAAGATCGACCTTACCAAGTAACTTAAAAGAGACAAATTCTTCGTTCCTATCGCAGCAGTATGCCTATGACACCAGTTGGATTGGCAACAATGGAGGAACCAGTACAGAAGAGTCTGTGAAGCCAACTGCCTTAGAAAGGCCAATGGTTTTCGTGGTGGTCCAAGAGCTCACTTCTTGGCGGTCAGTGTTGCAGGGGAGATGTGTCGTGCGGCAGTCTCCATTAAGGATGAGCCTGTATTTCTGACGTCAGGTCAGAGTGCCACTGAGCAAAATACCGCCGCTACAAACCATATTGTAGTACTCAGGTAAAGTCTCCATGCATAGCAAAATCCTGGCGCAGTTGTTCTTTTGATTTCTCCCACACTTAGGGCAACAATTCTGTATCTTCTTCGATCCCAGCGTCTGCATAGAATATCACTCAGAACATATGTTGTTTTATCAGGATTTCCTGATTTATACATCATTTTGCTTAGCCGTTCCAAATAATAGATAGCGTGTTGCTACACCCACTCTTCTCGCAGCTCCATAATCGATCCACGGTCATAATATTGTTGCTTAACTCTGAAATTTGGATCGAACCGATGACCTTTTATCTATAGCATTTCTGCTTCGATTAAAGTGCGCTGTTACTCTTTCTAGGGTAACAATCTGGCGACTAGATTGTATTAAGATATTTCAGCCAGTCATACATACACAGTCGGTGCCAAGAGCAATTAATCTCAAGCAGATACCAACAGAGGTGTAGTACCACATTGATTTCAAGAAACTATCGATTCGATATTCGTACGACAATCAGGGGATCCGGACCGATGCGAGCACCAATATAGCGCAACGATAAACCGCTCTCTCGATACGACAGGCCACATTCTTGCTGCTGTAGAATTCCGATATGTGCTAGCTCAGGTTTTTCTCCTTACAAGATTCATGACACGATCTCCTCGCAAACCGCCCGGATTCAAATGCTGATTGTGAATGAGAAAACAGGTGCATAATCTTTGCTAATAAAGTGCCAAAGGAACTGGTATAGGGATGAGTATTCAAATACAGAGATATGTAAACAGGCAGAATACGGTGCTGTGGTCGGCGATGTCTATATAAGACACCAACTGTCTGGCGCTGTTGTTAGATCAGATACTGCTGCTACAATGAAAGGTTATCAACATTTAAGTGAGTTTGAATTTGGTGTTTTAGTCGGCGCAGGAGCGGTGGGACACAGCATCTCCGAGGTAGCGATAAAGTGGAGATTTTCCCGTACGACCATTTCACGAGTGTGCCGTGAATATCAAGAATCCGATAAAACATCGCTGCTGCCGGAACAAGATCCTGCAAGAACGGGACCAGCGACGACTGAAGAGAATCGTTCGACGTGACAGAAGTCAACCCTTCCGAAAATTGCTGCAGATTACAATGCTGAGCCATCAGCAAGTGTCAGCGTGTGAACCATTCAACGAAACGTCATCGATATGGGCTTTCGGAGCCGAAGGCCCACTCGTGTACCCTTGACGACTGCACGACACAAAGCTTTACGCCTCGCCTGGGCCCGTCAACACCGACATTGGACTCTGGCTGACTGGAACATGTTTCTGGTCGGACGAATCTCATTTCAAATTGCACCGAGCGGATGGACGTGTACGGATATGGAGACAACCTCACGAATCAATGGACTCTGCATAGCCGGCCGCGGTGGTCTCGCGGTTCTAGGCGCGCAGTCCGGAATCGTGCGACTGCTACGGTCGCAGGTTCGAATCCTGCCTCGGGCGTGGATGTGTGTGATGTCCTTAGGTTAGTTAGGTTTAAGTAGTTCTAAGTTCTAGGGGACTGATGGCCACAGCTGTTAAGTCCCATAGTGCTCAGAGCCATTTGAACCATTTGACTCTGCATATCAGCAGGGGACTGTTCGAACAAGTGGAGGCTCTGTAATGGACTGGGGCGTGTGCAGTTGGAGTGATATGGACCCCTGATACGTCTAGATACGAGTCTGACAGGTGACACGTACGTAAGCATCCTGTCTGATCACCTGCATCCATTCAAGTACAGTGTTCATTCGGACGGACTCGGGAAATTCCAACAGGACAGTGCGACACCCGTGACGTCCACAATTGCTGCAGAGTGGCTCCAGGAACACTCTTCTGAGTTTAAACACTTCCACTGGCCACCAAACTCCCCAGACATGAACATCATTGAGCATATCTGGGTTGGCTTGCAACGTGTTGTTCAGAAGAGATCTCCACCCACTCGTACCCTTACAGATTTGTCGACAGCCCTGCAGGATTCATGGTGTTAATTCCATCCAGCACTACTTCTGGCATCAGTCGAGTCCACGAGTCCATGCCACGTCATGTTGCGGCACTTCTGGGTGCTCGGAGGGGGGCAGGGGGGGGGGGGGTCCTACACGATGTTAGGCCCGTGTACCAGTTTCTTTGGCTCTTCAGTGTATACAGAATGTACGTAGATGCCGTTGGTCAAACACGCTTTGTACGGTGGCGTTAAAATGCTAATCATTTTCATATCCGAGCATATAGTCACTTAATGCCAATCTGACGTTTGTTGCGTGCCGTCTTCATGGTGCTGCAAATTTAATGGCCAACTGAGTCAATTTCCCGGTTCCACGCAAGCACAAACTCAGATAGAAACCAGCAGTGTCTGTGTCAAGAAGTACGAGGGAATGTTCCTTCACACATGCATTTCGTATTCGACTTTTAAACTGCCAAACTGTATTAAGATTGCCGCCACTTACTCTTGTACAGCTTTTTTCTTAAGAGTCAACCTACAGGAGAGCAGTGTGTTAAACACGTGCTCTCCATACCGCATCCACAAGGTGTGGGATGACACGGCGACCGGTTGACATCCCTTGGGCCCTCACAGCCTGGATGAGGAGCTCTTTTTTATTCTTAAGAAAATTAGAAGTTTGGCGTTTTTACTCTATTCTCAGTTCCTTGAAAATATTCTGGATAGAACTGCTAAACAACAGATATATCTCTTTATAGATCCGAGAACTATCGCATAACCAGCTTGAAAGCTCGTGCATCCAGTTTGCTGACAAAAATAAAACACAGAATAATGAAGAAGTTGAGGAGGCTTTAGGAAAAGTAAAGGCACCAGAGATACAGTTAACTGATGTTGCGCTTTGTTGTGTAGCAAGCAGGGGGTAGTGTGAGAGGCCGGCACTCGTCTGCCGGCTCTCAGCAGTCTCGCACTCACAAATGCGGACCTCTTCCTGCATCCACGTACATACACTGATAGTGAGTACAACCGCCATAAGCCGCACTTCCATCTAGCTCTGGCGAACCTGGAAATCATTCCGGCGATAGGCACCGAAACACGACACACTGCGGACGCCACATGGTTCCGCCCCAGCAATTAGACAGTTACGAACCAGCACTTAGACAGTTTAGTTCGGTGGCTGCAGCCTACTCAGTATAGTGCTGTGAAGACTACCTTCTGAATTGACAGTTACTGTTTATGGAGAACTATGAATGATACTAACAGTGTCACAGACTGCCTAGAGACAAAAGTTTTTTAGATATCATTGTACTAGGTTTAGGCCATAAGTGTCGTATATCAAACTGTGCCAAATTTAAGTATCATTTCGTAACATACTCTTAATATATTCTATTTTTTATATCTTACTGTGTTGCCGGATTTCTGTGTTAGTGTGCCCTGTCATACAATTGCGTAATTAGCAAGTGTGCAAAGGCTACCTTAATGAACTATAGCAGTTTTTCCGCTACCGACGATGTTTGGGCTGGATTAACATAATTAGCATTAAGTTACTACAGTCACAACACAGTTGATAATGGAAGAAATAATTGCATGCCATAAGATAAATCGGGTAATATACAGTATACACAAGAACAAAGAGGGAATCGGAATTAATCTGATTAATGAGGACAGAAGGCATGTATGCAGTGCAGTGCTCCTCTAATGTTCAATCCATATATCGAAAAGGCAATGAAGGAATTAAAAGAAACGTCCAGTAATGGAATTGAAATTCAAGGTGAAAAGACATCATTGATGAGATTCGCCAAAGACATTGCCATCTTCATGAAAGTGAGGAAGAACTACAGGACCTAATGATGAGTATGGAATATGAATCGCGAATAACCCAAGGAAACAAGGTATCGGGGAATAGCAGAAATGAGTTTAACAATAACTTAACAACAAAACTGGAGGCCACGTAGTAGACAGAGAGAAGGAATTCTGCTGCCGTGACCGCAAAATAACGCATGTCGAATGAAATGGAGAAGACGTAAGAAGCAGACCAGCACAAGCAAAGAGAGCAGAAGGAGGCTACTAGTATCAAACTTAGGCGCTAATATGACGGAGAAATTTCTTATGCGTGTACGTCTGGAGCAGAGCACTGCATGGAAGTGAAACACGGACTGTGAGGAAAATCAGGAAAGACTAGTATCGAAGAGATTGAAGTGTGTTGTTACAGAATTATACCGAAAACAATGTGGGGTGATAAGATATGAAAAGAAGAAATACTCAGCAAAATCATCTAGGAAAGGAATATATAGAAGATATTAAGCCGGGATGATACGACATGTGTCAAAACATAAGGGAATAGCTTCCATGATATTGGAGAGATACTTAGAGGAGAAAAACAAGTCGGAATATCTCCAAGAAATAATTGGTTGTAAGTGCTACTCCGAGATGGAGAGGTTGGTACAGTAGGTGTAATCCCCGTTGACTGTATAAAACCTGTTAGAAAAAGTATGGCCGAAAAACCGTTGGCATACACATTATGTAAAACAACGTTTAAAAAACCTCCATCTGAAAATGAAGCCTAAGTATTGGTGGCACCAAACCGAGAATATAATAGTACAAAAGGAACTGGTGACAGTTTTACTGTAGGTCAACAGCTGAGCACATGCAGGTTTTCGATTACGCTCAAAATGAGGACATAGAAACTGAATACAGCAGCGCTCTACAAATCACATTGCATCACGTATGGGGAATGCGAAAAACATGACGAGAGTGGGACCGGTTGCGAAAGGTGAGATCATCGGAATAATACTTGGCGCCGCGAGGTTTCGCTGAATGCTATTAGCTACAGCGAGGTAACTGTTCGCTGACTGCCTTAGACTGGAGCGATTCCTTTCTAACTACTTATTCTATAACCACGACAAGGTATTTCTCCTTATCAATAAAGGAGCCCTCTCCTCCTGTTCCGGACGTCTAGTATTTATATTGCTGCAGGGCTGCTCCGCCGTTCCTTAGCCGAGTTTCGATATTTTCTGTGATGTCAGTCATGAAATGTATTTTCCGCAGGAAGTTGTGAGCTTTTAGTTTGGGGTAGTCCCGTAACTAACAGTGAGCTAAGTGGATAACAGATAAACCGTACAGATTTATTAATGCCGTCATAGTGAATATGGTTCTGCCGTTGCGGGCTTTCAAAAAGAAAAATGAAGTGGTGAGTGGCCCTCAACTACGTACCCTGTGACTCAGAGTTAATATTAAAAGTTTTGGCTGGTTTCGCTGTCTATGGGGTGGGATACGTGGTTGCCGCATTACAAGCCAAATGCTGCTGAGTCTACAGTATACAATACGGATATACTCATGAATCGAATGGTCGAAGGTTCCTATCACTCGGCAATTGTGAATTTAGAACGTAACAAAGACGTTAATAAATGAAAGATTGCAATTAAATAAAATCTGCAGGTACTATTTTAATGACTTTAAATGATGAGCTCGATAGTAGAAGTACTTTCAGCCCTCCTGCTCCGCGGTCGCTGACGAGCCCCAACTTGCCGTGCCGCCATTGTGGCCACGCCAATTCCCAACTTGGAATATTTTCAGGGCGCCACAACTCGCCGGTTACCTCACACCGAACCCTCAGTTAGGCACAGAGATGTATAGAACTCACACAATCACGCATCGTAATCAATACATATCATTAGCAAGCGAGAATTCATGGATGTGGGACGATTCAGCTTTTACATAACAGCCAGAGAGAGACTCTGCAGGCTACTTCCGTACAGTATACAAACAAACAATCACGACATTCTTCTTCTTCCCCCTCCTCCCTCTCTCTCTCTCTCTCTCTCTCTCTCTCTCTCTCTGTCTCTGTCTCTCTCTCTCTCTCTCTCTCTCTCTCTCTCTCTCTCCCTCCCTGGAGGAATACATAATTTAATTTGTAGGTGATCTGAGTGTGTACTGTGTGCGAAAGTCATTTGTACAAAGATATTCAACATCTGGCAGCAACAGCGACTGTAACCCAGCTGGGCATAGACTCTGAGTGGATGACAGCTACAGGTATGTCATTCTATGCTGCTTCAACTTTATGCCAGAGTTAATCAATCGCAGTGGCACCCCACACTATTGCGCTGGCAATGGACCCATATTACGATGAAAGCAAATTGTCAATGTTGTCCTCCCTCTGAGCCTCAAGACACAGATACATCCTCTGTGACGCTGTATGCGGAATCAGAACTCGTATCGTTTGGACTGGTTGGTTGGGTGGTTGGTTGGCTGGCGATTAAGGGGCTAGACTAAACACCGAGATCATCCGTCCCTCGGTCAAGAACTAGTTCATCTGGAGCTAGTGACGTCCACCACAAATTTTATCTAATTATGAAAGTATATAGGAATGGTAAAACTGAGGACCTGAAAGCAATATTGATGCCACAGCTGAGATATGATTTAAAGAGAAGCAAAAGTATATGGGTAGGCCTGGTAAGTAGGTCACCGCAGACGAGGCGTCTCCCACGGCTCGTAAGTCGAGAGATAAACACCACCCACATCCGATCCCACACCAACCTGATCAAGGGCTAAAATACTTACAGAGTAAAGAGAGCCTTCTACCTAGGAGATTTGTAATAGTAAAACTGAGAAGGCTAAAAACGCAATGGACAACAGTTGAACCGGCAGTAATAAAAAGAGCTGAGAGAAATAATCAGGTCAATATGTAGGTTGGGTTAGGCGAGTGCCCCTATCTGCACATGACGGGATCCTTCCCTCCCACAGTCATCCCGATATAGTCAAGGCTTTTCACCAGAGTGCTACCCCTAAAACGGAAAATAGGATGTGGCAGAGAAAAGGTGGCTAACCATATCTAAAACAGAATAAAAGAAGGAAGACCAAGGCAGCTGGCAAAAAAGGTAGGGTCGATGAACCCCTAGATGCAGCATGTGGAAAAAAACGCCCCAAGCCAAACCATCCCACGTTCATCCCGAAAGCAGCTTAAAACATTACATCTGGAAATAAAAAAGCACTTTCGCGGAGAAAACCTAGAATCAGCTCAACTGTTTGTGAATAATCCACCAATACTGGAGGCAACGAATCTGGAAAACCATGCTTAACATGGAGAGCAACAAGAAGGGGACGTTGCACAATAATGTGAACTACTCTCTATAAGGCTCCTTCACTAAAACGTGGCGGTGACTCGTGGCATAAAGTAAAACTATAGGTTAATCTGGTATGAGCCATGAGCAGGCCACACGGGAAGGGACGGAAGGAAAGAGCGCCATGCAGCGGCAGCCTCCTTAATAGTGCGGAGTTTATTAGAGGAGGCAATACCTCACAAAATGTTTTCCACCTCCGAGTGAAAAGGTCTTACTTGCACCCAAAAATCCCAATCTGGAATCGTCAAATCGAATGTTGGGCGAGTAATCGCTTCTCTAGCCAGACAGCCAGCTTGCTCATTCCCTGAGATATTCACATGACCTGGGACCAGAGGAAGGCAACTGAGCTGGCAGTACGACTAAGGTCAGAGAGAAAGTCATGAATAGCATGGATCACAGTGTGATAAAAGTAGCCTGGAGACTGATCGTCGAGTAGCTAAACATTAAAACGTGATCGAGGGAGGTCTTTTCAATAAAATGTAAGGCTGTGTTAATGGCTATCAGTTTCATCGTAAAAACATTACACATTCCCAGCAACAAATTTTGTAGCTAACTGGTGGTGTAGTGCAGGTCCTGGCAGAGGGCCTCAAGGTTCATTTGAACTGGTAATCAGACCCATGGATGGGTATCAGAGGGTCAATGCCACTTATGTGCAAAAATAAGATGATAATTTGGTTTATTAGGAAACTGTGATCAGGTTAGATTAGAGATTAGACTCATTTTTCGTTCCATAGACCCAAAAATGAGATGATTCTCGTGGGTGTGGAACATGTCAGAAAGTATAACATAAAAAACATAAAACATTTGAATTGCTACCCTGATCTTTTGTCAGGAGATTGTCAAAATAGGTGAATACAATACAGTAAACTGGAACAGCCAATATTTACAGAATTAGTACGCTGTCAGAATGAAACATTGTTATGCACTATTAATAAATTTATCATACAGAAAATACCTAATCTTGGCTGTTGTGACTAAGTGCTGTCAAAACTGAAAACTAACAGACAGTTTTACTTAAGCTGTCCTAACAGTCTCTGTTAAGATATTCATCTATAGAGTAGAAGGAGTTGCCTATCAAAAAGTCCTTCAAACTCTGTTTAAACCGTGCTTTATCTGAAACACAGTTTTTAATGGTTGCTGGCAATTTATTGAAAATGTGTGTTCCTGAATATTCGACCCCTTTCTGGACCAAGGTAAGTGATTTTACGTCTTTATGTAGATTGTTCTTATTCCTAGTACTGATACTATATATTGAACTATTGGTTGGAAATATATATTAATTGCAAGAAATTTCATCAAGGAATACAAGTTCTTGAACAGGTTTCTACATGATGTTCTTGAATTCACACCAGAAATGACTCTTGTTACACGCTTTTGCACACTAAAGCTTTCGCTGGGTTTGATGAGTTACCCCAGAATATGGTCCCATATGACATAATAGAATGAAAGTAAGCAAAGTATGCAAGTTTTTTTTATATTTATATCTCCTACATTCTCATTGCAAATACAGACTTGTTCAGGCGCTTAAGCAATTCTGTGGTATGCCCTTCACAACTGAATTTATTATGGAGTTGTAATCCCAAAAATTTAACACTGTCAACCTCTTCGATCTGCATGTTTTCATATGTTATACACATGCTGGAAGGAAATCTCTCACAGGTTCTGAACTGCATATAGTGGGTCTTTTCAAAGTTTAATGATTGTGAATTAGCTTTAAGCCATTTATTAATGTCAGTGAAAATTTGATTATCAACTACTTCTAAATCTGTACTTGACTTGCTACACATCGCAGTGTTTGTATCATCTGCAAACAAAACAAACTTAACATCTGGGAATGTAACAGACGAGAGGTCATTAATGTACACAAGAAAAAGCAATAGACCCAAGACTGAACCTTCAGGAACAACACATCTAATTAATTCCCAATCACATGAAGACTGACTGCTTACTGCACAGGTATTTCGCAACGACATCCTTTGTTTCCTGTTAGATAAGAGTCAAACCATTTCGCAGCACTGCCGGTGACACCATAATATTCTAATTTACTTAAGAGAATGAAATGGTTCATACAATCAAAGGCTTTTGACAGGTCACAGAAAATGCCAGTAGCCTCTAATTTACTACGGTATATTGATAATTTTTACTTATGTACCGTCTGACAGCAACTGAATAAAACACAATTTTAGTGTCAGTCAGTTGCTGTCAGACGGTTCACAAGTAAAAATTATCAATATACTGTAATATTACACGTAACTGAGGAAGACAGGACTACAAAAGTTGAAGATGCTTCTAATTTATTATCTAATGAATTAAGTATAGTCTCATTGTAAGTGTAAATAGCTTTCTCCATATCGAACCCTTAAACACAAACTGTGACTTGGAGAATATACTATTTGCAGTCAGATGCTTAAGGAGTCGCTTGAACACAGCCTTTTCAAATATTTTTGAGAAAGCCGGCAAAAGTGAAACTGGGCGATAGTTTAATGCTATCTCTTTATCCCCCTTCTTGTAAATAGGCTTAAATTCAGCATATTTTAGCCAGTCTGGAAACGTTGTGCTGATAAGCAATTGATTACACAAATAACTTAAAATAGAACTCAACTCGCATGAGCACTCTTTGATTAACTTCGTTGCTATGTTATCATACCCACTAGAATACTTAGATTTTTAAGGATTTTGTTATGGATGCTACTTCTTTGGGTGACGTGAGTGTCATTTCCATTTTACTGAAGTTATTTTTAAAGACTATTCTCAGATACTCCATTGCACTGTTCACCGAACCTGATAACGCCAAGCTGTCAGTAACAGAATTGAGTAACTGGTTCAAGAGGTTTGCAACACTACAAGTACTTGTTACGAAAGTCTCATTTATTTTTAAGCTATCTGTTCCTCTTCCTTTTTGGCCCTACCTGTATCTGTCTTCACTATATCCCATACAGTTTTTATTTTGTTGCCTGATGTAGGTATCTTTTTCTCATAATAAAGCTGATTTCTGGATTACTTGCTTCAGTATTTTGCAATATTCTTTGTAATGCATGACTATGCTAACATCAGAGCTGTTCCTAGATAGTAGGTATAGTCTCCTTTTTGTCCCACATGATATCTTTACTCCTTGTGTAGTCCGCAGTTTACTTTTCGACTTCTGCGTGATTTGAGTTACCTCTAGAAGAAAATAATTTCCAAAAGTGGAGGTAACTTTACTAATGAATGTTCCGTATTTTCCATTTGAGTCATAAGTATTGTAAACATCTATCCAGTTCCTATCTTTGAGCAACTTCCTGAATTTCTCAATTTTTGACTTCTTTATTACCCTCCTGTACTCAGATTTAATAGATTTTTAATCCTGACAAGTTTCAACATTTAACACAAGATGCTGCATGTCGTGATCAGACAGCCCATTTACTATTGGTTTTGTGATATGACATGTTTCCCTATATTTGTTTATAAAGATATTATCAATAGCAATCTCAGAGCATTTACATATCCTAGTTGCAAAGTTCACAGTAGGAACTAACTTGAACAATAGTGTTACTGACTGCAATAATTGTTCACTGACAGAGCTTTTCAATAAATCCACATTAAAACCACCAGTAACCACTATTTCCTTGTTTTTTACTGTGAGATAGGACAACAGATCTTCCAGATCTTTTATGAAGAGGTTAAAATTTCCTGAAGGTGATCTGTATATACCTACTATTATGAAGAACTTATTATGAAATATTACTTCTGTTGCACGAGTTTGTAAGTGCTGCACAGAGCAAAATTTATTAATATCAATATTCTTGAAATCAAAATAGTCTCCGACAAGTTTCAGTTTCTGACAAATGTGGCATCTCCTCCTTCCTCCATATTTTCTCTACAGAAGTAAGAAGCTAACTTGAATCCTCCAACATTTGACATATCTGTACCAGTGGTCACATGATGTTGAGTGAGGCAGATTATATCAACTGGTTTGCTCAACTCTAATTCTTCAACACAAATAAGCAACTCATTAAGTTTACCCTTTAATCGACGGATATTCTGATGCAATAAGGATAAGTGATTTTGTGCACTGGCTGGATTACAACTGGAAGAACCTAATTTTCCTGTCAATCTTTGCGTATCTCTAGTTTCAATCAGAGGCTGTCTGCATGAATTGTGTACATTACAATTTGCTTCCTGGATGTCTGTTTTACCAATGTGAGTGTTATTTTTAGACTGTCTCTGAGCATCTTATGTTTCTGCCCTCCCTACCCTAAAAAGCTGCTGTTCTGTCACTTGTAACCACTGGTACTTTACCACTTGTGACCGTGCCCCCCCCCTTAAGTTATTTGCTATTAGCCCAGATAGTTTTCCCTTCACTTCCTGTTGAGGTGAAGGCCATGCCTCGTATAGTCCCACCAGCTGATAGCGTCAACAGGAACCACACCGATATGAGATCCCATACCTGATCCATGCAGCCGTTCCGCCTCTAAATTAACTCTCCTAACGGAGGAGCTTGAAGGAGGACGGTCATGGCGCCCCAGAATAGACAAGCCCAACACCAGTAGGTCTCGTTGCTGAAGCTATCTTCACCAGGTCACTCTCAATTGAATAATTAGGGTTCCTATCTATGCTGTTGCCCGCCGCACCCACTATTTCCACAATGTCTTCTCTTGTGAAGTCTTCGCAAAGTGAACCTACATCATCTATCACGTGACCCAGACTCGCTGCAGGATTAAAAAAACTTGTGAGCTGGTAACCTCATCCTAGTTCATCCTGCAACAGTTGGCCAACGCCTCTACCATGTGTACTACCTAGCAACAAAACTTTCTTTTCTCACAACAGTTTCTTAGTTCTTACTTTTCAAACACTTTTTGAAAGTTTGTTGTTTCCTATTTACTCCTAAATCTACTTGTGGCTCATCAGTTTCCAACTGTGACAACAGATCAAACCTGTTTTCCACACTGACAACAAAACTGTCTGAGAAAGTCCTGTTCCTATTTCTTCTATAACCTGCTGTCACCTCCCACCTCTCTTTTTCCTTCTGCCCCCTTAACCTTTCCGGATCTTGTTTCGCTTTATCTAGTTCCGCCTCAAGGGCAGCAATCTTCTCCTACTGTTCCACTATGTTCCTATTTCTACAGCAAATCCTACACAACCAATGACCCCTGTTTATTTCGCCATTTCCCACGCCGCTACAGTCACCCACATGAAAGAAACTGCAACAACCCTCACAACACACCCTGGAGCTAACAATCCTACGGCAAGTCATACACTTCTCACTCATGGTGAACAAATTTTAGCTTTAGTCTAAGTTAAAACAAGAATAACTTCCTAGACTACTCAACTAATCTACTAAATTTCTTAGAAAGTTTAGACCTAAAGTTCACATACTAATTCAAAACTTCCGGAGAAACAAAAATGATTTAACCTGTATTGTTTACGTGACGAAACAAAACGTAAACAAAGAACTGAGCCTACACTACATAAACTTTTCACTTATTTCGGAACTCCTCGCTTCGGCTACTTACTAGAGAATCAAATGGATAGTGTGTAAGAATACACTAACAACACGAACTTTACTTTATTTAAATAATCATGTAACTTACAGTATACAACAACGTAAACAAATCCTAGTCAAAATTCGCGGCTAAGAAATGTTTTCTTTTTCCGGAAAATACGCAAAAAATGTGAAACCTTCAATTGATAGCTTACAATAGGTATTAATTTACTTATGTATCATGTAATATTGGCTTAATTAATTGTTATTACTCAATTAAAAACTTATCTTTACGAGAGCTGTGAATATACATCAATCGTCAACCAAAGATGCTTGTTATGACCCCTGTCGGATGAAGATTGCACAAGTGAGTAAGATTTGGAACCGTCGGAACTGAAAAGGGAAGATCCCCCTTTGGCAAGGAGACTGTGTGCGGGACTAGACCAAACGACGCTAGTGGCGAGTCCTACTCCACTATGCTGGGTTGGGTCCAACAATACTAATGCTGAAGGTGCCAATGAACCACAAATCCGGCAACCACAACCCAAATGGGACGAGACCTTGGCCTAGTAAATATGAAGGAGAATAGTGGGATCTGCACCCCAAGATATGTGGGCAAGGTAGCAGAGAACGTTAAGCTTTCGTATGTAGTTCCTTTTTAGTTGACGAATGTGGGGGAAGCCATGTCACATTTTATCAAAGAGAAGTCCCAGAAATCGGGACTGTCCAACAACATCCAAGTGCTGGGTAGTGAAGTAGAATTTGGATCAGCATGGACTTTAGTATAATGACGAAAATGCATGACTCGTCTTTTCATCATGGAGAGCTAGAAGCCGTGGGTAACGGTCTAAGCGGGGTCCCTTACAAAGGTTCACTTTGAATTCGGCATGATCCTGCATTAGCGTAGCACACTCTGGATTTGGGGTGGGCGCTTGTTCTCGCAGTTGATAGGCAGGTGCTTGCACACATGATGAACTTTCGTGAAGTGGCTGGCCAGTCTCCACAAATCGGATCGTATGTACATTTCGAAGGCATATGGCCGAAGTTCTGGCGTTTAAAATACCGCATCAGGGCAGAGAAGTACAGCTTCCCATCGCAGCAGTAGCACATGATGTTGACCTGTTCTGGAAGTGAATCCCCCTCAAAACAATGAAGAATGCGCCAGCGTCTACCTTCCTACCTATTGTGCTGTGGCATACATGACACGTGAACTGGATCTCTCAGCTCTCCAAGTTTAACTGCAACGTTAAGTCACGGTGAAAAATTAATCCCTGTGTCATATTGACGTTCTTATGGGGTGATATGGTAACCACGGTAAAATATCTAGGAATATCTATCCAGAACGACCTTAAATGGAATATTAGGAAAAGTAGATGCGAAACTGAGATTCGTAGGAACAATCTTAAGGAAACGTAATCCATTGACTAAAGAAGTTGTTTACAAGGCGCTTGTTAGGCCGATTCTTGAGTATTGTCCATCAGTCTGGGAGCCTTACCAGGTAGGACTGATAGAGGAGGTAGAGAAGATTCATCGAAGAGCGCAGCGTTTCGTCAAGGGATCGTTTAGCCGGCGCGAGAGTGTTGCAGAGGTGCTCAAAACCTCAAATGACAGACTCAACAATAGAGACGTGCATCAGGGAGAGGTTTACTATTAAAATTTCGAGTGAGTAGTTTCCGAGATGAGTCGGACAACATATTACTTTGCCCCACATACGTCTCGCAAAATGACCACAATGAGAGGAAGAAATTGGAGCTAATACAGAGGCTTTACTACAAACATTCTTCCCACGCGCCATTCGGGAATGGAAAAGGGAAGGGGGGATCAGTTAGTTGTACCAGAAGTACCCTCCACCACATACCGTCAGACAGCTTGCGGGTTATTGATGTAAATACGTATCACCAAGTTGTTTACAAGAGAGTAATACCCAGTACTGTCTTAATTGAGTTGGAACCACTTCGTAATTTGCTAAGGGGAGAGACTTCATCTAATATGTTTTCAGTATTCTCCACAAAAAACAAATTGGTTTAGCAGGGAGAAAGAATCCTCCATCTGCTTAGGTGAAAACTAGGAACTGGGAGAATGAATGTCGGCAAGTTGCTTGGTTTTGTTTTCCTCCCATGGCGTAACCAATGAGGGTAAGTTTGTAGGATCGTAATGATGGACACCGAATTGCGGTCTGTCTGGAAAAACAAAATGCTAACGTCTCGCAGCCACCGACTTGTAACTTTGGTCGACTACTCAGAACGGGGGCTCTTCCTGTGGGCACCATTCAGCAAAATCAAAGACCACCTGGCGTGATGGTCAAAGCCACAGTGCCCCAAATGGACAGCTACCTACTCCTCGGGATGTGACAGCTCTGTCATCGACTATGTGATCTCTGAGTGGTCAGGGGACTACCACCATAAGGGTACCTGACGGCCCGCCATGTTGACAGGCTACCATGACCTTCCCCAGCTGATCCGCACAATCTGTAACAAATTTTGAAAACGTGGAGCTCAAACTCAGGTCTATCAACCGAACATAAGTTAACCGAAATAAGTAGTGTAAGCTAAGGGAACACAGTGGGAATAGCCAGAATCAACATCGCACGTTCAAGCTAGACTGTCATCAGAGAATCTGTCCTAGGGAATAAATCGAAGGAAAGATATCGTAAGAGAGTAAAATAGCAGTGCAGGAAAGGAAGAAGTACTGCAATGGCTTGCGACTCCAAACAGACTAACTAAATGTCTGTGAGATCCTTGAGAGGCTAATTGTGTGGAGACCCTGCATGGTTTTGAATATGTCCTTTCTGATCCCACCTGTCACATATTCACAGGGCCAACACGAGCAGAAATACAGTGAAATGATAAACTGCAGTTCTGACTGGCCATGATCCTGTCGTTGTCGTATTGCGACATGGGGTGGTAGATGTTTCTTCTTCTTACACGAGGCACAAAACCATCTTCTCACATACAGTCAACATTAAAACACGATTCTTGAATGAATAACCCACTGTGAAATCTTTCCTTTTTACATTATGTAGCCCTATGGTTTGACTTATTTATCTTCGGCGAATCGCCGCTGAGGAGTGGGACAAACTGGACCGACGGTGCCTTGATGAACTTGTGGATAGTATGCCACGACGAATACAGGCGTGCATCAATGCAAGAAGGCGTGCTACTGGGTATTAGAGGTACCGATGTGTACAGCAATGTGGACCACCACCTCTCAAGGTCTCGCTGTATGGTGGTATAACATGCAATGTGTGGTTTTCATGAGCAATAAAAAGGGCGGAAATGATGTTTATGTTGGTCTCTATTCCAATTTTCTATACAGGCTCCGGAACTCTCGGTACCGAGGTAAGCAAAACTTTTTTTGATGTGTGTATAATGAAAGTAAGACCAGTGATAAAGTTTGGTGATCGTACGTAGCTTACATGAAGAGGACCATGTCGCTTCAGTTACATAACCGAAGTACATATCAACATTAAACAGTGTCTTTTATTATCTATATGTGAGGTAATGCAGACAGAGTTGACCTTCATTCGAACTCACGGATGCGTACTGTCGTGACCAAGAGCTGTACATTGACACCCTTTTCTTCTGCTACCTCTGAATCGAGCCTTGATGCGCTACTGCGATTTAGAATCCTTGGGGTGTCTTCTATGTTGACTAGAGTGTGCAGCAGGGAGTGCAAGTCAGGATTTGCGGATTTCACAATCACAAATTTTAAAGGATATCAGTTGGATATGTTTAGGTCAGGCAGACACTTTTTCCTTCATAGGCTAGGGCGTTTGGCCTGAGGAATTTTGGATCAGGCCAGGTTAGAGCAAACGTAATTGATGTTGCAGAAGTGTCAGGGGCTATGGGACTAGCGGTTTTATGACTTCTGCCGTTAAGTAGTGTATCAGCACTGAGTTTGTTGGGATCCTTTTGGGACGTGGTTTATGAGATTGGTGGTCCATGTGAGGGTTTCGATTTGTTGTGACATGACATTTTACCTGGAGCACAGTCAGGCAGATGTGATGATGGATGTGTTGGAGCTGGAGCTTGCGCAGACGTTGATCCTACAATTGTTACTGCTATGTACAATGCTGTGCAATTTGAATGCTGCATGTGATGACAGTGTTGGTAGTGGAACTGCTAGATATTCAGGAATGTCGGTAGCTACATAATAAGTATTTGGTAAATTTGATGAATGTGTAGTTTTGGGGTGAAAGAGTGCAGAGACTGCACTGGTGCTGGGGTAATACACGAGTGTATGCTAAACATTGTGTAAAGAGTATTGGTTGAAACATGGAGTAGACATAGATGTAGATAACTGTTGATATGGTGGTAGTAGAAAGATCAGTTGCTGTCGATAATTAGAGGTAGCGGTAGACAGTGCTACAAGACCACACAGTAAGCAGTAAATGAAGATATTAGGTGGTGACACTGCCAATGGTAGTGGCAAAACACTCAAGATGAAGTGAAAGCGGAAGAATTCGTGATGCTGGTGGTGGCCAACAATGTGATGGTGATAATGGCGGTGGAAGCAGCTGAGACGACGCCGAACACAGAGTTCCATCAGTAGTATGGGCGATATGGTAGTTCTGGCACAACCTTGCATTGTTGTCAGGTAACCCCACCACCTCTCCTCTCTAGGCCACTTGGCCTATACAAGGGCAATTATCTTGTTGGTTGAGGATATTGGGACAGCCTGCATGGTTGACAGATTGCTCAAAATAGTGAAGGGTCAAGTGTCATCAGGATAGGGTCTGGGATAATTTATCACACTTACCCTGCTGGGCAGTTGTCCTATTCGTTGCCAGATGGTTCTCTCAGTGAAGTAACAGTCCAAGATGGCTGCCCAAGATGACAAGATGGTGAATAGTCATATACACTCCTGGAAATGGAAAAAAGAACACATTGACACCGGTGTGTCAGACCCACCATACTTGCTCCGGACACTGCGAGAGGGCTGTACAAGCAATGATCACACGCACGGCACAGCGGACACACCAGGAACCGCGGTGTTGGCCGTCGAATGGCGCTAGCTGCGCAGCATTTGTGCACCGCCGCCGTCAGTGTCAGCCAGTTTGCCGTGGCATACGGAGCTCCATCGCAGTCTTTAACACTGGTAGCATGCCGCGACAGCGTGGACGCGAACCGTATGTGCAGTTGACGGACTTTGAGCGAGGGCGTATAGTGGGCATGCGGGAGGCCGGGTGGACGTACCGCCGAATTGCTCAACACGTGGGGCGTGAGGTCTCCACAGTACATCGATGTTGTCGCCAGTGGTCGGCGGAAGGTGCACGTGCCCGTCGACCTGGGACCGGACCGCAGCGACGCACGGATGCACGCCAAGACCGTAGGATCCTACGCAGTACCGTAGGGGACCGCACCGCCACTTCCCAGCAAATTAGGGACACTGTTGCTCCTGGGGTATCGGCGAGGACCATTCGCAACCGTCTCCATGAAGCTGGGCTACGGTCCCGCACACCGTTAGGCCGTCTTCCGCTCACGCCCCAACATCGTGCAGCCCGCCTCCAGTGGTGTCGCGACAGGCGTGAATGGAGGGACGAATGGAGACGTGTCGTCTTCAGCGATGAGAGTCGCTTCTGCCTTGGTGCCAATGATGGTCGTATGCGTGTTTGGCGCCGTGCAGGTGAGCGCCACAATCAGGACTGCATACGACCGAGGCACACAGGGCCGACACCCGGCATCATGGTGTGGGGAGCGATCTCCTACACTGGCCGTACACCACTGGTGATCGTCGAGGGGACACTGAATAGTGCACGGTACATCCAAACCGTCATCGAACCCATCGTTCTACCATTCCTAGACCGGCAAGGGAACTTGCTGTTCCAACAGGACAATGCACGTCCGCATGTATCCCGTGCCACCCAACGTGCTCTAGAAGGTGTAAGTCAACTACCCTGGCCAGCAAGATCTCCGGATCTGTCCCCCATTGAGCATGTTTGGGACTGGATGAAGCGTCGTCTCACGCGGTCTGCACGTCCAGCACGAACGCTGGTCCAACTGAGGCGCCAGGTGGAAATGGCATGGCAAGCCGATCCACAGGACTACATCCAGCATCTCTACGATCGTCTCCATGGGAGAATAGCAGCCTGCATTGCTGCGAAAGGTGGATATACACTGTACTAGTGCCGACATTGTGCATGCTCTGTTGCCTGTGTCTATGTGCCTGTGGTTCTGTCAGTGTGATCATGTGATGTATCTGACCCCAGGAATGTGTCAATAAAGTTTCCCCTTCCTGGGACAATGAATTCACGGTGTTCTTATTTCAATTTCCAGGAGTGTAAGTCTGGCCAAAATGTCAGAGTCACATAGACACAGTAGATATAAACCAGTGTACTAACGCCAGAAATTAAAAAAGTCAGGGAGACAGCTTGTTTTAAAGGGTTATATATTGCATGCTCTATTTGTTTAAACATTTAGGAATGTTCTTTATTGCAGCGTTTTTATGTGGTCATACTGTTGGTTTGGGTTGTTTTGGGGAAGAGACCAAAAGGAGATGTCATCGGTCTCATCGGATTAGGGAAGGAAGTCGGTCGTGCCCTTTCAAAGGAACCATCCTGGCATTTGCCTGGATCGATTTAGGGAAATCGCGGAAAATCTAAATCAGGATGGCCAGACGCTGGATTGAACCGTCGTCCTCCCGAATGCGAGTCCAGTGTACTAACCACTGTGCCACTTCGCTTGGTGGTCATACTGTACTACAACTATTATACATCGGCTAGATGGGGATGCTTGATAGGACTGCGGTGTCTGCTAGACCTTGGTGCGACTGCTATGCAGCAAGCACGTTGTCTAGACTGCCAGGACCAAACAGTCACCATGTACTACATGGCCCCTAACATCCACTGGCGCCACAGACTGTAATATTGTATCCAGAGATGGTCCTCACTCTGAGCCCAGATGACTGCCCCCAGCACCCAATCTCACCCCTGAGCCACAGGCTTCTCCCAAATGGCATGCAGATGCCAAATAATACATACATTTCTAGCTCACACATTGCTTCTGAAAATTCAATTTTCAGATTCGTTATTACGGCTGGGGGCTCAGTTCACATTTAACGCATTTTTGGTCCATACACTGGCGTGTGTGGAATGTGGCAAACATGCAGGAACAGTTAGTGTTTGCGAGCCACTGCACAATTAGGCTGGGAACTGTACGGTGGTGGATCAACCATCTGCAGTCACGTGTCACTCGGTGTACACCACTTCACCTTTCTGTTAGTCATCTTGTCTTGTTAGAGTGCAATCGCACATGTAGTGGATGCGTGTTATGCTGACACTTTATGACTTTATTTAAACACAGCAGGTCTACAGCCGTTGCCACACAAGCTGAAATAAAACTACTACCAGTCACATGGCATCAATATCGCCTCGTTGTTTATGCACAAATACAGACAGATTTTTCAACTGCACTAATATTATAGTTTTTATTGCATCCAATGACAGACAGTGGTAGCGAGGTACCAAATGGGATCAGATATGTAACACAGATTTCTTCCATTCTATTAAGGATGTGCCCTGTCATTAGTTGTGAACTGTATAGTAACTTCTCTTGTTTAAAGGGGTAATAATTATATGTTGCTTAGTAAATCATTTGCAGGCTAGCATTATTCTGTAAAACGTCTTCCCATGAGGTGGCATAAGAATGCTGAGCTACTTTAAGAGTAGAGAAAGATATAAGTGTTTCAGGCATACTTTTTTCATTTTTTCCACATGCTGTTCATAACTGGAGTCGTCGATATGTTTGACTTTGATGTCGGTTTTAGTCGAACTAAGATGAACATTTGACAAATAATACAGATAATGTTATTTTGGATGCAATATCGAATTCTGTTGTTCACGATCCGAGATTTTTAATCACACTTGCATATTGGAACAAGCAGCCATTTTGCATTTTGAAGGAAAATGGGATTCCGTGGAAGAAAGACAATGTAATTCTTGTGTAACCGGTTGGATGATTGGACGTTAAGGGACTAAACAGCAAAGCCATCAGTCCCCTGATCCAGTGATGGTTCATCCAGAATTAGTGACATCTGTGAAGTACATGTTCTGATACTGAAAGTATGTAGGAGCAGTAAGACCGAGGCACTGTAGGCAATACTGATGCCAGAGCTGGGAAAAAAGTTATGGAGACGTGTATGGATTGAACCTGTACATAGGTCAGAAAAGCCGAGAGGTCGCCCAGGACTCATCCAGCGAAAAGAAAGGCTTCACACAGAATTTGACCCCCACCAGCCTGATGAAGCATGACGACAGTTACAGAGTAAATACCGTCTTCAACTAGGCAGATTCAGAACAGTAAAAGTGAGAACCCTGAAAAGATATTGGACCTCAGTTACCCCAACAATAATAAAAAAAGAATTCGGAAGGCCATGCTTAGCATAGAAGAAAAAGGCATTCTACCAGAATATGAACGACTGTTTGCAAGGCTCCCAACTAAAATGTGGAGATGGTTTGTTACATAAAATGAAACTATGGGATAGCCTGGTAAGACCAATGTGGAGGCGACATAGGATGGTGAATTTATTCCAGGAGGAATAGAAGAAAGAGGGCCATGATTCAGTACTCTACCTGATAGTGCGGAGTTAAGTAGAGGGGGCAGAGGCCAAGCAGATGTCATTCCATCTCTGAGTGAGCAGAGGTCTTACTTACACCTGCAGATCCGCACTTGGGTCTGGCAAAATGGATGGAAGGTGAGTAACCGCTCCTCTGGCCAAATAGTCGGCCAGTTCATTCCCTAGGGTACCCATATGACTTGGGACCCAGAGAAAGACAACTGAGTAGTCAGTATGACTAAGTTCAGCGAGGAGGTCATGAATAGCAGAGACCACAGGGTAGCAAGAGTAACGCTGGGCAACGGCCTAAGGACTGCTCATTGAGTCACTACATATGAAAATGCGATCAACGGTTGCCCATTTAATAAAGTTGAAGGCTCTGTTAATAGCTATCAGGTTCTCTGTAAAAACACTAGATATTTCTAGCAACAAATGGTGTTCCTGACTGGCAGGGGATGTAAATCATATCCTATCTTACCCACAGATTTAGAGCCATAAGTGTAAGGTACCTGCTGCAGCAAGCAGTCTGTCTATGGGACTAGTCAGAAGGTGTCAGTGGCCAGACAAACTCCACAATGTGGGACTGAGTCTAACAATTTCAAAGTCAAAGATGCTACCAAGCCAGAAACCTTGCAACCAACGTCGAGTAGGGGTGAAGCCAGAGCCTAGTAAATATGGAGAAGTGTAGCACAATCCACACCCCAAGAATGCGAGCAAAGAGTGTTCAGCTCCCACATACAACTATTCTTTAGTTGACGGATATAGGGCTTTGTATCAAATAGAAACCTAAAAACTGGATTTTGAAACAACTTCCAAGCGCTGGGTTCCCAAATAGAGTTCTGGGCCAGGATGGTCTGTGGCATGACAACAGAAACGCATGACCACCTTTTTTGCAGCAGATAATTGGAAATCATGGGAACGGGTCCATGCAGAGACCATCAGATGGCACCTCTGAGCTGGCGTCCAGTAGAGGCTTCTGATTGGGAACTGAACCAAATCCAGAAGTCGTCGCCTTACACCACAGGGGTAAGCAGTGGTCCAACAGAGGTCAGTAGCCCTTTGATACCGACGATAGAAAGTGCGAAATTCAGGACAGAGCCCAGTGAGACGCGAGTGTCCTGGAGCTGTGGAAAGCTCGATGAAGTACCAACTGGAGCCAAGAACAACCAGTAGGATAAATGGTGGGGAATAAAAATCGGTATGGAGCCTCGAAAGCCCCAGTCATAGAAGGTAAGTAAAGTGTGATGGCACCAAGCAGTGTCATATGCCTTGTGTAAGGCAAAAAAGACTGCAATGAGGCTTTGAGTTTAGGAAAAGCTTACCAGATTGCCGTTTCTAAGTCGACCACATGGTCAGTTTGCGAATCATGCCTTCCAGAAAGCACACTGATACGGGGACTAAAATCTGTGTGAAATCTTATGGGACCTGAGTGCTAAGGTCATCAGTCCCTAAGCTTACACACTACTTAACCTAAATTATCCTAAGGACAAATACGCACACCCATGCCTGAGGGAGGACTCGAACATCCGCCAGGACCGGGGGACAAAGACTTTGAGACTTAAGAACAGCGTAATCTATGGTCGACTACTCTTTCAAGCACTTTGCACAGCATGTTGGTATATCTAATTTGTCGGTAGCTGTCGAGAGATGTCGGGTTTTTACCTGGCTTAAAGGCTGAGACGACACCTCCTTCAAGCCAAATATGATTGAAAACCCTGAGAAGATGTAGGTTTTGGGTAACATTCAGGTGTTGGATCATCTGATTATGAATTTTCAGGTTGGGTTGGATTGTTTTGGGGGAGGAGACCAAACAGCGAGGTTCAGATGGTTCAAATGGCTCTGAGCACTATGAGACTTAACATCTGAGGTCTTCCGTCCCCTAGAACTTAGAACTGCTTAAACCTAACTAACCTAAAGACATCACACACATCCCTGCCCGAGGCAGGATTCGAACCTGCGACCGTAGCAGTCACGCGGTTCCGGACTGACGCGCCTAGAACTGCTCGGCCACCGCGGCCGGAGACAGCGAGGTCATCGGTCTCATCGGATTAGGGAAGGACAGGGAAGGAAGTCGGCCGTGCCCTTTCAAAGGAACCATCCCGGCATTTGCCTTGAAGGATTTAGGGAAATCACAGAAAACCTAAACCAGGATGGCCGGACGCGGGATTGAACCGTCGTCCTCCCGAATGCGAGTCCAGTGTGCTAACCACTGCGCCACCTCGCTCGGTAATTGTTCAGGGCCTGCGGATGTATCGTGAGATGAGGCAAGACCTTGAAGCAGTTGCCAGTTACTGAAATGTTCACTAACTGAAATGTTCATTATAGTATTCAGCATCACGGTGTATGTTCGGAGGGGGAGGGGGGCGGGAATGGGGAGTGAAATACATGTGACTTCTTCAACTTGTCATTTCTAAGAACAAATGTCGAAGCTGTCGCAAAATTGGTCACAAGGCGTTCAGCAAGAAGCAATGCATCAGTACAATGACCACTTTGGAGGATAAGATCCAGAACATTTGCTAATCATTAGTGTCTCAGGAGGTTATAGAGCTTGACCCACATCTGGAATGAAGAGGCATACGTTCCCAGGGAGATGTTGCGTTACCAGCATTCCTTCTTAATGCATTTAATTAGATAGCGAGCCTCAGCATGAAGTCACTTTAAAGTTATAAAGTTGGCCTGTGAAGGATTTCGCTTGAAACGTTGCAGGGATCTTTAGCTATCCTGAACAGTTATTGCAATGTCTTTGGTCTACCATGGCACTGGTGAGCAGTGGAGGGGACTTGTAGAAAGGGGAATAGCAGTTCTGATGGCGTGGGTGATCACATCGGAGACGTCTTACACAACATCGTTGGTGCAGTCTGACAGAGAGAGAGGGCGAAGATAACAGCAAAGTCATACAACTGCTAGTTGGCTCTTTGAAGCACCGAGTGTGGTAATCGGTCCAGCTGGCAATGGCAAGGAAGTGACAAGTCACTGGAAAGTGGTCAGTGTGACAAAGATTATCATAGTGTCCAATGAAATGAAACCACAAGACTGATAAAAGAGATCGTTAGATCGATAGCTATAAAGGTGCCACGGGCGGCACTGAAGTGGGTAGGATTACCATCATTGAGGAGACACACATCACAGTCAGTAAGAAGTTGTTCAAGAAAAAGGCCTCTCTCAGACAAAATGATACTCCTCTAGAGGGTGTGGTGCACATTAAAATCCCCAAGTATGGAAAGAGGGAAAGTGATTTGATTAAGGTGGTCAGCTCAAGGTGAGTGAGTGGCCTGTCTGGAGGTACGAAAACGTTGCAATTGGTGATCACTGAGGTTGTTTTTACTCGCACTGCTATTGCTTCCAACATGGTACGAAGGAGAATCCACTCACTGACCATATCTGTGTGAACTAATGTACAGACCTCGCCAGGGCCAACATGGTTCCAACAGAATGCACAATAACTACGGAGTGTTGGCGAATGATCATCAGTGAAGAGCCTATCTTGTAGAGTAACATAAATTGCAGAAGGCGAGGAAATAAGATGTTGTAGCTCATGCAGGTTATGGTAATATCCATTACAGTTCCACTGAATGATCACATTGCGAGTGTCCAAGTTAGGTGTGAAGGAGCCAAGAGAACTTATCATATCCCCAGATCACTACCTACCATTCATGGAAGTGGAAAAACATCAATGAGCATTGGTTCAGAACCTGACTGCATGGGGGGACCTTGTGCCTCTGGGGTCACCAGAGTAGCCTTCTACAGATTTTTGTTCTCCTCCTCCTCTTTCCCTCCCTCCTCCCCCTCCTCCTTCGCAGCTAGAAGTCATATCAACAGGATGTAGGCGTTTATATGTTTTACACGTTCCTGTATTTTTTTCTTTCTTGAAGAATGGGCAAACAAGTGAACGTGGAGGATAGTATTCTGTGCAGCTGACACACAAACTGGTTTTCATAAGGATAACCTTCCTGGAGTGATAGACTGCAGTTATCACATTTTGGGTCTGCTGTGCAGTGGGATGACAAATGACCAAAGTGAGCATGGAAAGCACCTCTTGCATAGTGGGCCATAAGGTTTCACATTATATATGTACACCACGACTAACTTCCTCTGGGAGGACATACCCTTCAAAGGTTAAACCAAAAGCACCTTTATCTGTTCTATCATCCTTGCATCCTTTTGGAACGCATAGAACAAAATGTATGCCTCGCCGTTCATGATTAACCTGTAGCTCCACGTCTATTTGGAGCTTAAGGTCTCAGTGGAAGATGATTCCCTGGACCACATTCAGAACCTTAAGTGGCGCAATGGTCACTCAGATGTTACCATGCCTGAAGAACTGTAGATTGTAGAGCGTTAGACGCTTTAATCAATTGCGACCCATTGAACATTTTTTCCTAATGAGTAAACTTCTCCAAAATTATCTTCAGTATGCTCCTGAGAAATGATGGCTTTGTCGCAATAAAAGTATTCCCATCAGTTGGAGTACATTCCCATGGGATAGATGGGGTAGGGAAGGCAGTAGGGTTTAAACTGTGTGCACTGAAGTTTTGATTCATGTCTGAAGAGATAGCCGATTCAGAATGGCCATTGCTGTGGTGTAATCTAATACTTTTCATGTGGGACGTCTGCCGTGATATCACCTTTTCAAACGGGCGCCATCTATCCACTGTAAAGGATGACCGTTGTTACGAGTCCTGATGCCCCAGGGAGATGGGTATGTATGTACTGCTCGGCATGTGTGGAGAGCTAGTAGCTCAGGTATCAGCAGTGGAACCCAAGGGTTGTCAGGGGGTTCAACCGGAAGGGTACATAACGACCCCATCCCATAGGATTGGCTACCATGTAGGCTTTGAAACACAAGTAAGAGCTTGTGCAGATATGTCGCACAGATCTTAAGCATCGCGTGCAGTAGGCGCTATTTGAGATGTTCTCCCTAGTCGATCCATATTACAGAAAAATTTTCAAAATAAAAGTCAAACCCAGAAGGGAACCGCAAATTACTTCAGCCAAAAGGAGGAGAATGAAAGGATATTCTAAGAAAGGAAGGCAGAGCCTAGAGAATAGCCAAGTCGGCATCAAAGCCTGTCATTATGAGAAAGAGAACAAGAGAAGGTAGGGTAGCCAGAGATAAGAGATTCCAGCACAAGAAAGGAATGAGGTGTTCCAGTAGCTTGGGACCCCGTCCTTGTCACACATGTACTGATAAAAGAATAATGAGCCCTATGAGGGGTCTTGTGACAGGCAAACTTCTAGAACCTGTACTCAAAGAAGAGAGTGTGACCACAATTCTACCACCATCGTGTATCTCTTGTAGGGATCATAAGACAAGAGTGATTAAAATGGTTCAAATGGCTCTGAGCACTATGGGACTTAACATCTGAGGTCATCAGTCCCCTAGAACTTAGAACTACTTAAACCTAACTAACCTAAGGACATCACACACATTCATGCCCGGGGCAGGATTCGAACCTGCGACCGTAGCGGTCGCGCGGTTCCAGACTGAAGCGCCTAGAACCGCTCGGTCACAACGGCCAGCTAAGGGTGATTATAGCAGTCATTTTTTCCCCTTGCACACTACGCAATGGGTCACTTTGACAGTGGTCTTAGTCGAAGTAAAACGACATGCTAACAAATAATACAGACACTTTAGACGTGGGAATAACATTGTTTTCTTTGGTACAAATACTAAATCATTCACATCGAGAGATGCACTTTAAGCTGTAAGTTAGATCAGCCAACAAACAGAGCATGCCACTCAACTCCTATCACAATGCCACGGTCACATTCCATAAGAAACCTGTCTCAGCCTCAATCTGTCACTGACTCTGTAGACAGCTATAACAACGAAAAAAATAACACACTAAACTCAATGCAAAATCCATCACCACGCGAGATTTGCTACCACACATCCATATACCCGTACTTTTCACATATTAATAAAGTGCACACCGACAGACAACCAATCAACAATTAACAAACGGACGCCGATACTTCAAGAACTATGCATAACGCTTAGGAAAACCAAGTCTAATTACAAAGTATTACAAAACTTATTCGTTGTACAGTTGCTGTACGTCAGAAACACACTGAGTAAAAGGACTATGTATATGACTTAGGCATAATTGGAATAGCTATAATAATAATTGTACAACCACATGAGACTTCCTGTAACATATACTTAGCAATAATTAGGAACTCAGGAACTGTGCGGGGGGAGTATCGCATGCACATGGTTCCACAGCTACTCCTATATGTTTTGTCTGTACGGGAATCACTGACTCACTGGCGAAGTGTCTCTGCACGCTGTTGTCATTACGAAATGCCTGCCGTGTGGAGTTCTGGGTTACAGATCAAAATGTTCAAATGTGTGTGAAATCTTATGGGACTTTACTGCTAAGGTTATCAGTCCCTAAGCTTACACACTACTTAACCTAAATTATCCTAAAGACAAACACACCCATGCCTGAGGGAGGACTCGAACCTCTGCCGGGACCAGCCGCACAGTCCATGACTGCAGCGCCCTAGACCGGTTACAGATCAGCGTTCTGGATTATGTAGTACATTTAAAATGAGAATTGTAGAACGTCTTGTCCATGGTAGTTACAAGAATCGAAGTAAACCATTCGCACTTTATTATTTCTGGAGTATTAACACCCGCTACCTGCTTGTAAAAGCAATAACAACTCTATTTTTAAAGAAAGAGGGCAATGATTTTTTTAATCATGCATTTACTATTCCTATGTAGTTTCCATGTGACATACAGTGGCGCAATTGTAATATACAAAGATTACAGAATTCTGCTACAAAAACCGAAAGTGTTCAAACGAAGATCTGACAGCCAAAACATGTGAGAATTGACAGACAGGTGATGGCAAATGTCAGCAGAGATACCCCGACACAATAGAAGTGACTTCGGATGCATCCTAGGGAAGCGTATTGGGTCCCTTGCTGTTTGTGCTGTATATTAATGATCTTGAGAACAATATTAATACACTCATGCTCATAAATTAAGGTTAACTGCAGAATGTGGTGCCACACAACGTGGCACTACACAAAACTGGCGCTATTAACATAGGCACATAGGGAACACACACGACACAGATCTGTGAGTCCACAGTATTGGTGATAAGTTGAAAAAACCCGTCCCGAAACACATGTGCTACAAAACGCCACTGTTTCCTGCGCATGTATCCTGACATCAATGTGGGATATGATCACCATGCACACGTACACAGGCCGCACAACAGGTTGGCACGCACTGGATCAGGTGGTCGACACAGCTGCTGAGGTATAGCCTCCCATTCTTGCACCAGTGCCTGTCGGAGCTCCTGAAGTGTCCTAAGGGTTTGAGGAAGTGCAGCGATACGTCGACCGAGAGCATCCCAGACGTGCTCGATGGGGTTAGGCCTGGAGAACAGGCAGGCCACTCCATTCACCTGATATCTTCTGTTTCAAGGTACTCCTCCACAATGGCAGCTCGGTGGGGCCGTGCGTTATCATCCACCAGGAGGAAGGTGGGACCCACTGCACCCCTGAAAAGGCGGACATACTGGAGCAAAATGATGTCCCGATACACCTGACCAGTTACAGTTCCTCTGTCAAAGACATACAGGGGTGTTGTAGGTGCACGAATCATAATCCCACCCCGTACCATCAAATCACAACCTCCATACAGGTCCCTTTCAAAGACATTAAGGGGTTGGTATCTGGTTCCTGGTTCACGCCAGATGAAAACCCGGCAAGAATCACCGTTCAGATTATACCTGGACTCGCCCGTGAACGTAACCTGGGACCACTGTTCCAATGACCATGTACTGTGTTCTTGACAGCAGGCTTCACGGGCTCTCCTGTGACCAAGGGTCAGTGGAATACATGTCGCAGGTCTCCGGGAGAATAAACCATGTCTGTTCAGTCGTCTGTAGGCTGTGTGTCTGGAGAAAAGTGTTCCAGTGGCTGCGGTAAGGTCCCGAGCAAGGCTACCTGCAGTACTCTGTGGCCGTCTGCGGGCACTGATGGTGAGATATCGGTCTTCTTGTGGTGGTGTACTCTGTGGACGTCCCATACTGTAGCACCTGGACACGTTTCCTGTCTGCTGGAATCGTTGCCATAATCTTGAGATCACTCTTTGTGGCACACGGAGGGCCCGTGGTACGACCTGCTGTGTTTGACCAGCCTCCAGTCGCCCTAGTATTCTACCCCTCATATCGTCATCAATAGGTGTTCTTTGAGCCATTTTCAACACAATGTCACCATTAGCACGTCTGAAAACGTCGCACACTTACTCGCTGCATCGTACTCTGACATGCACCAACACACCTCTGCATATGTGGACTGCTGCCAGAGCCACCCTGCGACGACCGCAGGTCAAACGCACCGCACGGTCATACCCCGAGGTGATTTAAACCCGCAAACCGCCCACCAGAGCGTTGTTTCACCACGTATCAGCATTATCCTTAATTTATGAGCATGAGTGTAGTAACCTCAGACTCTTCTACAACGAAATACAGTCTGAACGAAGCTGTACAAGATTTCAATCTGATCTTGATAAGATTTCAAAGTGGTGTAATGATTAGCAGCGTGCTTTCAATGTTTAAAACTGTAAAACTGTGCACTTCACAAAACCAAAAACATGGTTTCCTATCAATATAATAATAGGGAGTCACAGTTGTAATCTCTAATCTCGTAGAAATACTTGGGTTTAATACTTAGTAGGGACATGAAATGGCTGAGTCGCGGGTAAAACAAGTAGCAGACTTCGGTTTAGTGGTAGAATACTAAGGAAATACAATCAGTCTACAAAGCAGATTGCTTAAACACCACTCGCGCGACCCATCATAGAACACTGCTCTAATGTGTGGGACCTCTGGGATATTGAATGTGTGCAAAGAAGGGCAGCACGAATGGTCACAGGTTTCACTTAAAACTTCAGGCCGTGGTCGACGCGTCCCTGTCGTTTTATTTCCTTCTACGGGACACGTCTTCAGAGGTAAAGCGGCGAATTGCTGCAGCCTGCCACTCTGAATATGTCTCCCGCAGAAGGAGATGAAACGTTGGGGGCAGTTATATGCTTCGATCTCGGCCTGTCAGCCTACATTGTAGGGTCACAGGTCTGTTTGACCTGCGGGAGAGTGTCACTGAGATGAAAAAATGTAACTGGCAGACGCTTGAAGATAGACTGAAACTATCCCGAGAAAGTCTACTGACGAAGTTTCAACAACCGGCTTCAAATGATGTATATACTACAACCCCCTACATATCGCCCCCATAGGGATCGTGAAGATAAGCTTAAAATAATTACAGCGCACACAGAGGCCTCTAAATAATCATTTTTCTTGCGCTCCGTATGTCAATGAAACAGGAAAAAGCCATAGTAATCGATTCAGTGAGACGTACCCCCTGCTATGCACTTCACAGTGGTTCGCAGGGTTAAAAAACACTATCCATCTGAATTTTTATTCATTGCAGAGCAATATTGTTACAACATTTAGGTCAGTACTCCTCCGTTCTGTATCAGCTATAAACAAATGCCTTGCGATGGGAGATATCCCAAATACGTGTGAGTCACAGCTTGCTGGTATTGAGAAATAATACTACAACATTCAGAATCAAATTAAAGATATCTGAAACAGCCAATTTGAACACAACAAATCGCACTCCTTTAACTTAACATCATCAACAAAACGACTCTAGCCAACAGGACTTAATTTGGAAAATGTATCATCCCATTACCACACTGCCACAGACAAACCCTCCATAAGACATCAAATAAAATTGCTTGTCTTCGGAAGATCAACTTAACAACTGTGGTATTTCATGCTGACTACACCCATACGACAGAATCATCTACAATTCTCACTTTAGTAATGTAGCTCTGATTTAAATATACAGATGCACTAAGAAAAAGGAAGCAATCTGAATTGACAACAGAATTTGTGGCGCAATAATGTAAACACTATATCTCAAGCTACAATACTAGTGGAAGGTTATAACACGTATCGATAGTTTAATAGAGGAAAGACGAAACATTCAAAGCTGTGCATCAAATTAGGCATTGCATGGATCAACGATGTAAACATAAAAGCTATCAAATAAGACTAGACAAATGCTCCTTAACCCATCAGTTAGGCCAGTACTGCCAATGTATGAGCCATGTCTATTTTTTTACTGCTATAGAACAATTAAGTTACCATAGTAGTGTCACGTGTGTTTTGCACTCGAAATCTTACACGTTTTTATAAATAATACAGACAAATTTATTTTGGACGCAAGATTTAATTTTTCATCCAAAACCAACTCTGTTTTCATACTTGCATAGAAGGATAAGCAACCTACATGTGTTTTGTATGCATACTATTACTTTTTACCCCAAAGCATCTACTTAAGGAGAAATTTTGGGTTGTATATTTATTAAAGTACACGTTAAAAAATAAATACTTTAAAAGCTATTGATTACATTTTGGCCACACATACAGTATGCAATGACCTTCTTTGCCTGTGTGAAACTAGGGGATAGCATCCAGCAGCCTTCTAAATTCTGGAGTTAGAACCGAAAGTGATGTCATGATCACGTGACGGGGTGTTCAATATCTTAGATATTCAGAGTATATTATAAGCCTTGATAGTCGCAACTGATCAGCATTCTGCGACAGCCAAAGGTGTCGATATGTCTCACTCTGAAATGCTAAACATACAGTTCCTATTCAGGAAGAAGACAAGACCAACCGTCGAATCCTTTCGCGTATGGTTATTATTGGGGAACATGGACAATCTTGTTACTGGCATCTGTAACATAAATCATACCGAAAATGGTACACCCGTTACAAAGAATAATTAAAATGTGCTTACACCCATTACAGAACTGTATTGTGGCAACATAAAAGTGGTTAAAATATGTGATCAAGTGGAGTGCCAAGAACAATTAGAGAATGGCAGGTCTATAATGTCAAAAAAGGAAATTTGCAGTGCATTTAAGAATTATTTGTGTGGTAAATTCTGTAAGTTTGTCTCTGTGAGACACAGTGTCAAAGAGAAACTTCCATTTGTTTTGCATGGATATGACAATATAATAGCAAGAGCCATACTGGAAAATGGAAAGGAAGCACTGGAAACCATTCTGAGGAAATATAAAAATCGTGTGGCTTTACCATATAAAGTGGAATTGGTCAGAAGACAGGAAATGGGGAAGCTGAAATAAAAAAATGCAAACTGGAATATTTTGCAAAAGCATTGCAGAATGTGCAATTAGGCTTACAAAGTACTTTAAACAAAGCACATCAAAACATCCAAATATGTCTGAGGAATAAAAAGATATTGTATTTATTGTACATAGCAATGGAAAGTGTTTACCTGTTAGAGTACTTGCAGAAAATTGTGGATTTGAGGATGTTAACTATTTGAAGAAGATATGAAAAATCTATAAACTTCCATTCCCGTTTGAATCTACTTAAAAAGGATGGTTACATTGTATCTAAATGTGCTGGAATGGACTTTGTACATCTAACAACGGAAAAGCAGTATGCAGAGTTTAAAACCAACAAATTAACTACATTTAATGGCCGTTCATTTGCAAAAGTTGTAATCATGAACTTTTATATAGAAATTTCACAAGAATATGTAGGAGAAGAGTTGACAATGTGGAATTCCTTAACAATAGTGTAATTCAGGAAATAAAAGATGAAATTGAAACCCCCAAACACTCTAGGGAGATCAATGTGGAGTGTGCCAGAATTGTCTTATCCCCTGTCCTAGTGGTGACTTACATGATACATATCGTGAGTATGTTTTATGTTAACACGTAAGTAATCCTTAGATTAGTGAAACTTACGATATGTCTTTAGTAATGGGTAGAATTTTTATGGAATTCCTACTCCAGTTATTATTACGAGGGCTGTTCAGAAAGTAGGGAACGTTTCGGTCTGACGCAGCTAGGCGCTCGCCGATCGCGTATATTTTCGTATGTATGTGCTCGGCAGCTCAGTCGGCATCCATCCGCGACAGCGGGAAAGTCTCTGCGAGTCTGGTTTTTTCGATATTCAAATTTGAAATCTGCGCTGCAATCGAAAATCCCACCAGTTGTGAAGTGCGGTCTGTGATACGGTTTTTGTTGGCAAAAAAACTAAAACCTACAGAAATTCATCGTGAACTGTGTGAAGTGTACAGAAACAACGTAATGAGTGAATGTTCGGTACGGAAATGGTGCATTCGGTTTAAAAATACCGGAACCAACGATCAAGATGAAGAGAAGAGTGGACGCCCGAGCATTGTGACTGACGATCTTGTCGCTAAAGTTGATGAAACGATTCTTGAAAACCGTCGCTTCATAACAACGGAGCTTTCGCTTTCTTTTCAACAAGTTTCATGGACTTTGTTGTTTGAAATTGTCACTCAAAAGCTAGGATACCACAAATTTTGTGCACGATGGGTGCCCAAAATGCTTACAAAGCACCATAAAGAATAGCGAATGGGGGCAACGTTGACATTTCTGGAGGCCTACCTCAATCATGGTAATTCATTACTGTATCGAATCGTGACCAGTGACGAGACTTGGGTGAAACACGTCAATTGCGAGACAGAATTACAGTCCATGGAGTGGGTGCACACAATGTCCCCCCAAAAACCAAGAAAATGTTTGCAAACCTTGTCAGCAAGGAAGTTGATGGCGACGGTGTTTTGGGATAGGCAAGGTGTGCTTCTTATCGATTTTCTCGAACGTGGAGCAACCATAAATTCTGCCCGGTACTGTCAAACTTTGTACAGCCTTAGAAGAGCAGTTCAAAATAAACGTCGAGGAAAGCTGACGTCCAAAATTTTATTTTTGCACGACAGTGCCCGACCTCACATGGCAAACTCCACTAAAGAACTCCCTAATTCATTCAAATGGGAAATTTTCCCTCATCCATCCTACAGCCCCGATCTTGCACCAAACGACTTCCACTTGTTTCCCAAAATGAAGTACTGACTTGCAACACAGCGCTTTGATGACGACGCGGAACTCCAGGTGGGCGTGACTCATTGGCTGAAGTCTCAGGTGGCAGAATTTTACGACGAAGGTCTTTCAAAGCTTGTCCATCGCTATGATAAGTGCCTCAGCGTGTTTGGTGACTATGTGGAAATGTATGTCAGTCGCTCTTTCAGATGTATATAATAAAATGTATTTCTTGTACTTAGTTTTTTTTTAATGCCAAAAAGTTCCCTACTTTCTGAATAGCCCTCATAAAACTAGAATCACTCACTACGAACATTGTACTTCGCGTTTCTATGCAAGATTTTTCAGTACAAAAGGTCGGTCTTAACCTTCATGCAGCTGGTAGAATCACGTCCTCCATTTTATTGAAAGAGTTGTTATCTCATGCCTTGTATTGGCGAACTATAGTAACAGACTGGGTCCAGATGCCCATTGTACTGCACACGGCTATAAGTAACGTTGATCTACACATTTTAATGCATGCTGAGATGTTTGTCATACACTGTTCAAAAGCATTAGGGGAATACCTGTATTAGCACACTACGTTAAATCTGTTTTGATACAGGTGGTACCTGTGGTCTTGCATGGCTTGAAATCTTCGCTTGCAATGTATGCTACAATTAAAATCGTTTATCACCTATTTCCTGTGTTATGCATTACAGCAACAGGTGACTCCTCGCAAGGAAGTGAGTACCGGTGTTCCATTGTTTCCTAACGAGGTACACAGATTGTAGCTGTCATTAATGGACGTTTTATTCAACCAAAAACATGCAGTGCCACATCTTAATGCAGTGCAGTGTGCAAGGGTGGTCTGTCTGATCTAAAAAGGATGTCGATGCCCCTCCACGTGTCATCCATAGGTTGGGGACACGCAACAGAGGGCCAGATCAGTACACAAGGCAAGTTGGGCAAATTCGCCGACGCATTACAACCCCCCCCCCCCCCCCTCCGATATCTGGAGGGCCACTGGAGCCGCTGAGTCCTATGAGACTGTAATCAACAGGTTATGAGAAAGGACCATACGACCCAGACGTCCTCTTCGAGCACCCCGCTTGACACGACACCAATTTGCAGCTTGCCTTGAGTTCTGTCGTTTCCAAATCATCTGGCAACTTCGTTACTGGCGATACGTGTTATTCACAGAGGAGCCCAGATATCCTCTGACTCAAATTGATAGCCATGTTAGTATTGTTTAGGAAACTGATACACAGGGTGAGTCACTAACTGTTGCCACCAAGAATAACTCCGAAAGTGTGATAGGAGTTGAAAAGTTTGTGGGACAAAAGTTGCATGGGACAATGGGGGCCATAATATGGCGTTGGTTTTTTGTTGGTAGGTGGGGTCGCTTCAGAAATATTTAGGTCAACTTTGTTTTTTTAGATGGGATGCTATAGGATGGTACTTATTTTGTGCTAGCGGCTATCGAGAGGAATCCAATAATGTTTAACAGTAAGGTCTTTGAAGGTCAAGAAGGTTGCACGAACGTCCATTTACAGAAGGTGTTTGAAGTGATGACCATTGGCGTCAATGCAGTGCTGCAATCTTCTTATCATGGACTGAGTGGTATTCCTCATCACATCGGCACTTACCGAAGTACATGCTCTGACAGTTCTCTCTCGTATATCATGCAAATAATAAATATTCGCCAAATTGACAGCCATACGGATCTTGTTGGTGTCCACGGTCACCTTACCGCCATGCAGTACCTCTAACAGATTCTGTTGGACCATGTGGTGGGTGCTGCATACGGTGGTGGCCCTGAATTCCTTCTAATGTCAGGGCCCCTGTGGCGGGCGTCCGCAGGGATGTCTTGCGAAGGCTGGACATTGAAGCAATGGCCGGCTGTGAGTCCCGACCAAACCCCATCGTGTAGTACATGTGGAACGTGCTTGTCAGACGTGTTTGTGGTCGTCCTGTCCCATCACAGACTCTCCAAGAACTCTCGTGGACACCCATTGAAGAATGGGAACCGACACAACGCCAGCTAGGTGTCAGGCGGTGATAAATGCTCACGAGGGGCATAAATTTTACTGAAACCCTCAAAGTCCATTGAAAAGCACCCAGTATGACGGTATGAATGATTGTTACCGCTTTGTTTTTAACACCTGTTGTACGTTTCAGTTCTTTTTATGCAAACGATCGAGGACGTAATGATGATTTGTTGTGTACTTAATTTGTGAAAGATAAAGGTATAAACTGGTAATATGCCCGGTCCTCAGTTATTGATCAATGGAGTATGGAGTTATGTTCCCTTAATTCCTTTGAGCAGTGTATTTGGTCAGGTTGGCGTAATTTCAGATTCCTTTTGCTACACCCATTGTAAGCGTTCCTGCCTAGGTAATGTTCTACAAATTTTGCAGACAGATTGGGTAACTAGTTTGATTCATAAGCCTAAATACTGCATAAGAGAGGGCATCTTTTTTAATTCGCAGCATATCCGGACTTGCATAGGTAATCCGCTGTCAAGTCTTAGCAGGAACCTTACAATAGTAGTGGTCTGACTTACTACGGTGAAGTGTCGACATCTAAAGAGAGATTTACGTGCAAAATGCGGTAAATGGGCGGTGAAGAGAGTAGAGACCTATCCCTCACTGCAAACCCACAGGCGAGAATTATCATTAGGAAGGAAAAAATATCATAATTTCACGTCCTGTAAACAGGGTGGCCATTACAGACGGAGCACAATTTCGGAATTAACAGAAAACCTAAATCTGAATGGCCGGATGGAGATTTGAACCGTTGTTTTCCCTTAAGTAAGCCGTTTATGATAACCACTGCGCCTCCTCGGCCGATGATAAATAACAGAAGCAACACAAGTTGAAACGACACGAACCAGCTGACGCCACTGATAGCTGCTATCACCTCCTTTATTTTAGAGCTGAAGATGGCCTAAGTCATCCAAAACCATTTTAAAAAATAATAACATGGTTTAGACCGTTTCTTTCATAAAATTATCAAGTTCCTAATTTTCATACCTTGCGAATGATCCGTCTGTAGTTCCCGGATCCAAGCTCCACTGAGATTGTAGAGAGCGTCTAGTAAAAGAAGCTGTAAATGTGCAGAGGTAAATATAACACCATAGTGGAGCTGCTGGCGAGGGTAAGACCCTACCAACTAGTTCATCTACAGTTGTTCCTGGAGTTTCATACATCAACGACATGGTGTAGCTTCATATGAAAAGTATACAATGGACAAATCATAAACGACTGTATATTGTTCTCAATATAGCGCTACTAACATAGATGCAGGAACTTTCTCTGCCTCGTGATGACTGGGTGTTGTGTGATGTCCTTAGGTTAGTTAGGTTTAAGTAGTTCTAAGTTCTATGGGACTGATGACCATAGATGTTAAGTCCCATAGTGCTCAGAGCCATAGATGCAGGAACACATGCAGTTTGGAAACATACCTGTATGCAAACATACCTGTATACCTCACACACATTACGGATCGAAGGCCTCACATTGCCTGAAATATTCTTTCGCGACCATTTTTCCTTGCTTCAGTATAGAATCCTTTGACGTCTGTACAATTTTGAAGATTGTTTTTGGACACCCTGTATAGCATGCAGAGCGCTTTGTCGGTGCACACGGAAACATCGCCTGCAGAAAGTACATGTATTTTACGTGCTGTTTGGCGTTCTGCTCAGAGCAGGAAGAATGCTGGCAATGAGCCCTTTATCTTTCACACATATAGACAAGTACGCTTCACGTCAGCTGGAGCCATATCGTTATTTTTATTGATAACTTGGTTTCACATAAGTCAAGTTGTGCAGGTCAATTAACTATCTCCCCTTAGACTGGAGGCGCAGCGATGTGCTGATCCACGCGCTACGATTTGTCAGCCCCAACCCAACTGCGCACGCACAAATCACCCCAGTTTTCATGCGTTCACATGATTCGCTCTTTCAGTCTGCGATCAGCCTAATGCCATCGGCCCAGGACAGAACTGTCAGATCGTTGCAGACAAGTAAACTCCAACGTAAAATAGTTACTGCATCTTTGTACCCATTCGCTACCACTAATTCGTTATGTACGAAATGGTCAACATGTGCTCTTTGTCGACAAACAAGCGTCTGGCAAGGGAACTAGCACCCCTGTTAATCTCGGCTTAGGTATGCTGTGGACGGATGTGTCCTTATTATCTGGTTTGCGGTTCTCAAGCGAGGACCTTTAGTTGCCGAGAAAATCGATCAAATGTTACACGTGCCTCCTATACTTGTAATGTTTCTGTCGTTTAGATTAAGCGAGCGTAGCGCAGTGGCTAAGGTTTACAGTCGCGGGACGGGTTCAAACCCTGTCAGTCTACCCTTTTTCCTGTCGTCCACAATATCATTAAATATTATGCATCATCCAAAATTACTCAAAAGTAGTCATTTTCGCCATATTAATCTCGTTAATAAATCAATAATTAAAGCACAGTTTCTTCAAATGTGTATTCCGTTTGTTACAGAATATATTGAGAATCGTATTACTCGCTATCACTTGCACCGCTCGCCGTGGTAGAACAGAATTCCGGATGGTATTTGTCGCAGATGCAACCGAAACACAAATTAGTAGAGCAACACGCGCATTTAATGAGAGTTACTGCTTGTGGACACTCGGATTTTTCAGAAGTGACGCCGGTAAACACTGTTAGATTAAATTGAGAAAGTTTATTCTTTTCTGTATCAACTTCGATTTTTATGGAATCGTTCCTCGAAGCGATTTCTCTGTTAGTATTTACCAAGTCGGGAACATTTTGAGTTTTTTCGTGAAAATTTTAACCTGTCTAAAAAGAAACATGACATGGTTGGCACTCTGGAGTGTATTTGGGTGGGATAATTTTTACGGTGCAGGTGCAATTTTTTATTTCATGTACAAAGATTTAATTGTGAAGTGTCTGATCAGTCTGCCCTCCCCGCGATTCAATAATGTAAAAAAATTTTTGTTGTCCAATGTGCTGAAGAATGGCAGATCTTAAAAACTCTTCGTGCAGCGGTTTCGTGAAATTCCCTGATATCCTGCTGGCCACAATCACAATTTTTAACTTATGAGTCAAATCTTTAACTAGTTTCTGAACAATCGGAGAAAATTTCCCAGATGGTTCTTGTATGCCTAACAAAAGGTAAGGAAATATTTTTCCCGACGCAGTTCAAAAATGACTCAAATGGCTCTAAGCACTGTGGGACTTTACATCTGAGGTCATCAGTCCCCTAGACTTAGAACTACTCAAACCTAACTAACCTAAGGACATCACACACAGCCATGCCCGAGGCAGGATTCGAACCTGCGAGCGTAACAGCAGCGCGGTTCCGGACTGAAGCGCCTAGAACCGCTCGGCCACAATGGCCGGCCCCGGCGCAGTGATAGTAAACTGTACGCCGAAGGAATGACTAACCTCGATGATATCTTTTTGCTGCTCAGGGACGAATTTCGCTCCCTATTCCGCACACACACACACACACACACACACACACACACACACACACACCAGGGGCTGGACTTCAATCCGTGCCGCCACCTTGGTTGTAGTAGGAGTGTTAGTGGTGGTGGTGATAATCCTAGGCCGTTTCGCTACACTCGCCTGATCGGCTTACGACCAACGTTACAGGTACAGCCCATAGTATAAACTTTGGACATCTATTTTCTTGTAAACTAGGGGCCGTCGCATGGAAGCCGCTAGCAGCCAGATAATCAAGACATGTCCCTCTACAACATAACCGAGACTCATCAAAATCGGTGATTAACAGGTCTGATGGCCCCTTGTGAGACGCTAAACACATGCTAGATAAAAGACAAGTAATTTAAACTGTGGTTACCTGTCAGACTCACTTCGAATATCGGAGGGCGAATTGCAGTCGAAATAATAGCAGCAGACACGGTACGGTTAATATGTCGTGAAAACATGAACATTAACAACAAATCGTTAGCAATTCTCAGTTGCATGCTGATCTTTAAACCTGACGAACTTACCTGCGAATGGGCACTAAAATATACGAGGGTTGCCCAGAAAGTAATGCACCACTTTTTTTCACTTCTTTATTGAACATAATGAGAATTACAGACACGAATGAATGGTGTTTTATCTGCACACTTTAAATTTTCCATGTAATCTCCATCCTCTTCTATGGCCTTCCTCCAGCGCAAAACAAGGGCGTGTATGCCCTGACGGTACCAATCCTTGTCTTGGTGGCGGAGCCAGTGCTTCACTGTGTGAATCACCTCCTCGTCATTCTCAAAATCTCTTCCACGAACGGCGTCCTTTAATGGCCCAAACAAGTGGAAGCCCGAGGGGGCTACGTCAGGTGTGACAGCCGTGGATGGTCTCCCCGACCGCTGCAAATCGTGGAGCTCCGGCGAACCGCCTTCTGATGACCTCAGCCTCCGTGCCCAGTGACTTAACTGTACTCCTGTCGACAGCAGATGTTCCATTAACTTTGAACAAGCATTTGTGAATATTCCCCACAGTTTCTTTCTCTGCAGTGAGGTATTCAATGACGGCACGTTGCTTGTAACGTTCATCCCCTACAGACGCCATTTTGAAACTGTCCTAGAGCTACGCTATCTACCGGAAGTGACGGAAACTTGACGCGCTCACTCAGGAGACTTCAAATAATGCATACGTAACGTTTCGCAATCGCAGCATTGTTTTCAGCTGAGAAAAAAAGTGGGGCGCATTACTTTCTGGGCAATCCTCGTACAGATTGTTTCAGATAATGTTTTCCTCCGTCGTTTAGAAAATAATAGTTCAAATGATTGGTTGGTTGGTTGGTTGGTTGGGTGGGTGGTTGATTTGGGGGAGGGGACCAAACAGCGAGGTCATCGGTCCCACCGGATTAGGGAAGAAAGTTGGGCATGCTTTTCAAAGGAACCATCCCGACATTTACCTGAAGCGATTTTGGTAAATCACGGAAAACAATCAGGATGGCCGAAAGAGGCTTTGAACCGTCGTCCTCCCAAATACGAGTGCAGTGTGCTAACCACTGCGCCACCTCGCTCAGTAATTCAAAGGAATATTTATTTAGATATGTAAACATAAGAAATTTTACTCTTTCTGCGAGGTTATGAACATAGTTTATTTAGTTCTTTTCCATAGTTATAGCAGTGAGCTAATATGTTTTAAATACAATTGTTTTTGAGCATATAACTAATGTATACAAATGAGTCAACATCAAATTTCTAACAGTTTTAGTTAGGGAGCCAGAATCGTTCATAGTTTTAGGAGTGGATGCAACGTAACTACTGTACAAAATTGACAGTGTTCATCCATTCTACAATCTAACCGAACATGACAGTAAACAGAGCATAGAAAATTCACATCTCGTCCACAGGTCGTTTACATGGCAAATTGAGTTGTACATTCAATAAAACGGGCATTTGTTTGAATATGTCACTTAAACGAACGTTACGCTATAAGAATTTCCATCTCAACATAGTCAATGACGTATAGCCTGTAACATCCACTCCTAAATTTTTTTTAGTGTCTAGGTCCTAACTGAAATAGAAATTTGATTTAAACTGATCTGAACACACTTAGTTTCATTACATCAGCTACATGACAGTAAACATGTTTTATTTAGAAACTGTAACTTGTTGCTGTAACTATGTGGAAAATTCGTAAATACATTATGTTAGTAATTCGGCAGAAAGAGTAATTTTTCTTACGTTTACCTATCTAAATAAATATTCCTTTCACTTATCACATTGATATTTGTCGTTTTACGTATTTCCTCCCCAGCAATAAATCTAAGTCATTTATTAACTTTCGATAACACCTTGTTTTTCACTGCCTCGAAAATATTTGTTTTATCAGTGTCCCCGTGGTTACCATAGGGTGGACAACTTTCTTCTTTTCGATGAGTGAATACTATGCCGCGGCTTTTATTATCTCAATAGCTGAATAGCTTTCACCTTGTGCATCAACTGTTGGCATCTGCAAATTTCTATGAATTACGCAATAAATTCTCGAAAGAAGACAGGGGTTGAACGTCCAGTCGTTACAGAGGTCAGTAGAGATAGAGCACAAGCTTCGATTGTGTTGTTAATAATAGAGAAGTACACTATGTGATCAAAAGTATACGGACACCTCCAAAAACATACGTTTTTCATATCAGGTGCATTGTGCTGCCACCCACTGCCAGGTATTCCATATCAGCGACCTCAGTAGTCATTAGACATCGTGAGAGAGCAGAATGGGGCGCTCCACGGAACTCACGGATTTCGAACGTGATCAGGTGATTGGGTGTCACTTGTGTCATACGTCTGTGCGCGAGATTTACACACTCATAAACACTCCTAGGTCCACTGTTTCCGATGTGATAGTGAAGTGGAAACGTGAAAGGACACGTACAGCACAAAAACGTACAGGCCGACCTCGTCTGTTGACTGACATGGACTGCCAACGGTTGAAGAGGGTCGTAATGTGTAATAGGCAGATATCTATCCAGACCATCACACAGGAATTCAAAACTGCACAGGATCCACTGCAAGTACTATGAAAGTTAGGCGCTGTACAGGATCCACTGCACGTACTATGAAAGTTAGGCGGGAGGTGAGAAAACTTGGATTTCATGGTCGAGAGGCTGCTCATAAGCCAGACATCACTCCGCTAAATGCCAAACGACGCCTCGCTTGGTGTAAGGAGCGTAAACATTGGACGATTGAACAGTAGAAAAACGTTGTGTGGAGTGACGAATCACAGTACACAATGTGGCGATCCGATGGCAGGGAGTGGGTATGGCGAATGCCCGGTGAACGTCATCTGCCAGCGTGTGTACTGCCAGCAGCAAAATTTGGAGGCGGTGGTGTTATGGTGTCGTCGTGTTTTTCATGGGGGGGGGGGGGGGGGGCGCTTGCATTCCTTGTTGATTTGCGTGGCACCATCACAGCACTGGCCTACACTGATGTTTTAAGCACCTTCTTGCTTCCCACTGTTGAAGAGCAATTCGGGGATGGCGATTGCATCTTTCAACACGATCGAACACTTGTTCATAATGCACGGCCTGTGGCGGAGTGTTTACACGACAATAACATCTCTGTAATGGATTGGCCTGCTTACAGCCGTGACCTCAATCCTATAGAACACCTTTGGGATATTTTGGAACGCCGACTTCGTGCCAGGCCTCACCGACCGACATCGATACCTCTCCTCAGTGCAGTACTCCGTGAAGAATGGGCTGCAGTTCGCCAAGAAACCTTCCAGCACCTGACTGAAGGTATGCCTGCCAGAGTGGAAGCTGTCATCAAGGCTAAGGGTGGGCCAACACCATACTGAATTCCAGCGTTACCGATGGAGGGCGCCACGAACTTGTAAGTCATTTTCAGCCAGGTGTCTGAATATCTTTGATCACATGGTGTAAGTCGACCATGCCCTTTCAAAGGAACCAGTCCGGCATTTGCCAGAAATGGCTGAGCGGAATCACGGAAAAACATAAGGTAGGATGTCCAGAGACGTATTTGAACCGCCCTTCTCCCAAATGCGGTCCTGTGAGCTAACAGATGCGCCGCTTCGCTCAGTATAAATTCTGGGAATCACTGATAAACATCACTCATTTTGCATGACTTAACAAAATTAGAAACAATATTTACCCCTACAGTATTCGTATAAACACTCAAGCAACTCAGCTACCTTGGAAGAGCCAGCCATATCAAAAGTGTTCCATCTGGTATGCATGGTTTTTGAGGCAGATGAACTTCAAGAAGAATGTCATATGGTATGCAAGATTTACGAGACAGAAGTACCCTCAGACTTCAAGAATTATGTAATAATTCTAAAGACGACAGTTGCTGGCAGGTGTGAATATTACTGAACCATTAGTTTAATAAACTATGTATGCAAAGTACTGACACGAATTATTCTCACAAGAATAGAAAAACTGACATAAACCGATCTCGGGGGAGATCATTTTGGGTAACGGAAAATAGTTGGAACATGTGAGGCAATATTGACTTATCTTATATTGGAGAAAGTTAAATCTACATTTATAGAAATGATAGAATGAGAGAAAAACCTTGGATAACATTGATTGGGAGGTACTATTTGAAATTCTCGAGGTACCAGGGATGAAATACAGGGGGGAAATTAATGACGACTTGTACAGATATCAGCCTGCAGTTACATGAGTCAAAGAATATAGTTGAGGATAGAGTGTGACAGGAAGAAAATCAAGGAGAAATTTGGATAGGGAATCAAATTCCAGGGAAAACATAGATAAACATTGAGGTTTATTGACGACATTTTAATTCTGTCAACGATGATTAAGGACTTGGAAGACCAGTTGAACAGAATGGATAATTTCTTGAAAGGAGGCTATAAGTGAGCACCCGCAAAAGTAAAACAGTAGTCCGGAATGAAGTTTAATTAAATCAGATGATGCTGAGGGATTCAGATTACTAAATAGAACACTAAACGAGTTTCGCATTTTGTCTATCAAAACGACTGACGATGGCCAAAGTAGAGCGTATATAAAATGCAAACTGGCAATAGCATGAAAAACGCTTCTGAAGAAGAGAAATTTGATCACATCGTACACAAATGTGTTAGGAAGTCTTCTTCATAAGGTAATTTTCTGGAATGTGGTCTCGTAGAGAAGTGAAACGTGAACGATTAACAGTTCAGACAAGAAGAGAATAGAGGTTTTTCGAACACGGTGCTATAAGACAATACTGGAGATTAGATGGATAAATCGAATGAGGAGGTATTGAATCGAACTGGAGAAAAACGAAGTTTCTGGCCCAATTGGACTAAGAGAAGAGAGCGGTTGACAGCACATCCTAGGCCATCAAGGAATCATCAGTTTGGTAATGGAAGGAAGTGTGACGTGTAAAAATCGTAGAGGAAGTCCAAGGCTTGACTACAGTAAGCAGATTCAGATGGAAAGGGCTGTTGCTATGTGCTTTGCCGCCAAAGGCGAGAGTTGAAAAATGATGCTTCCTCTTTTTTACTATCACAGGGGTCTCCGATATCCCACCCCGTCCACCTCCACCACCGCCACCAACAACTGACGGCACAACAAAGAAAATCTATTATACTTTTATTCATTAAACTAAGGTGGCGTCTTCATTTCCTAGGGACAGTCTTCCATTTTTATGCTTCGTCCTCAGTTCCTTTAAAGCTGATTGGCCCAACAAGTGACCTCTTCATCTTACTTTTTGTCCTGAATTTTCGAAATTTCCCATAATAATTGAAATAGGAAAAATTTGATAAACACTTTAAACTAGAACTCAACTGAATATACAGGAGCGTCCAAATTTGGGATCGATTACTTATTTCATTTAATTGCAAGAAAATGGACTAACTAAAAAGTTGTGAAACTATTTTCTGACGCGAATAAATTTTTCTTTAAATTTAGAAAGACGGGAGCATCATACTTGGGCATCTGGAGAACCGTGGTGTTATTTCGTTTCTGTTTTAACTAAAATATTTTTAGAATGAGGAACAAGTGTCATCTTTTTCGGCATCCACTTTCATGCGATTAAATAAGTAAATGGCACCATTTTTGCATTTTCTGTTGAGAATTCTACAACTCTTGTTAGCCGTCCCTGCGGAGCAGTGGTCTAAGCGATTTCCGTTTCGTACTCAGTAGCGGCTGAAGAAGGTAGAGGGAATGTGTTTTCTTTCGCTAAGTACGAGTAAGTAAAGACTTACTAAGTAACTGCTTCGTATGCATTTGAAAACAATGCGCTGTTTTACTTTTTCCTCTTTTCCATTTTTTTCTCCTCGTTTGCTCAAATTTTTCGCTGTTTGATTTAAAGTAAATTTTTTTCGCCCTTTGGCGACCCTAAAATCTTTCCTCCCTAGGCGGGTGCCTAGTCCTGCCTAACGATAGAAACAGCCCTGCAAATGGATATAACTTGCAGCAGTTTTGCAGAGATGAAGAAGCTTGTATAGGATAGGGTAGCATGTAGAGTTATATCAAACTAGTCTACGGACGAAGGTCACAACAGCACAAAACGGTACTCCTCACAAAAGAACGAAACGTTATTCTTCCCTTTGACGTCACATGAACAGCGTAAAAATGGCAAATTTCCAGGTTGTTTACAATTCACTTTAACCAACTACTCGTACTTGTTGGTGTTCAGAAAAAAAAGCTTTGACAGTGAATCTAATGGGATGGTGTGATGTTTGTCTGAACGTACAGCTCTCGGTAGAAGTTCTGTTGTTGAACTCAAGAGTACACCAGATCGACCGATAGGGCACAGCAATATTTGCCATGCAGGAACGATTTCAAACGAATCAGGATTCTAATTTCATTTCCTCGATACAAGGATATCATCACCGTCCAAACTGCATTAATCTCCGAACAGAAATAAGTCAGCTATTATTGAAACTATTCATTCGTTTCGTCCTCGGAGCTTTAAAGGCATCACTCGAAGGATGAATCGTGGCCGCGGCCAGAATCCACGCGATCGTGGCGCGCGAAACAAATTATGTGCGTATTTATCCGAAAATTAACCAGGAAATGTTTACTGGCGTACTCGCCTTAGCTACCGTCACTGCTACACATATATAACGATAAACGTCACTAGCCTCGTTTTGACTCGAGTTTAACTACTCAGTACTTCAAAACCGGCGGTTCATGCCTAGTAACTTTCTAACTGCATTCAGAAAGATTCCAAGATCCGACAACTGGAACAGGAAAAGTACATCGCTAAGAATAAATGTTCCTCGTCTGGTATTGGGTTCGGCAGGAATAGAACTCCCTCCGAAGGAAAGTGACGTAGATGGCCGTTAGCGCGCGCAGTAACGCAGCAGCGCTGTTGTCGCCTGAATTCGCCGGGCAAAAGTGTTCCTCGAGGCCCGTATACTTATGAGCACGTTACGGACGACACATCCTGCAGAATAGATCCGACAAGGAAACACTAATAACAAAAGAAAAACACCAGTAACCAGGAAATCAAAGGAGAAATACATAAACCCGTTCAAGATACTAGCCCAAAACCTCACCAAACTATTCCTGGACCTGGCTCATACAATGACTCCCACAACAGAAAACGATCAGATACCTGAACACCTACATGAAAGACCGTCCTCAACTCCCACCATCCCCAGAACCAAATCCAATACAGGAAAATACGTAGAATAAGAAAGATAACCAGATACAAAAAGATTGTAAAACAACTCAGAGTCCGTACATTAAAAAGACTTAAAAGAAACGCACAACACGGCAATTAAATCGCTATAACAATATAGGCCTAAGCATAAACCTAAACAAACCAACAACACCATAACATATATAAATACCTAGAAATCTAAGTAATACAATTGTATGCCTTAAATCGCAATTTTTTTTTAAATTCTAACGTCTAGAATTTCCTTTAATGTCATTTTCAATATAAAGCAAATTTCTTCAAACTGGCAAATTCTCAAAATCTCTTCTAGTTTACATCAAAATTTTTCAGTTTTATTTTAGTTTAAATTTTAAATGTAAAGCGAAGTTGGAGATAACATGTAAAGCAAAGAGAATATTAAAAAGTATCAATAAAAAAAGAATAAGATATGTAACCCGAAGGCTGAAAAGAGCCACTAAGAAGCTCTCAGACAGACCGAATTCCTCCTTCATAGGAAGAGAATGATAAGTATGAAAAAATAGATAAAAAAGAATCGTCACTCAGTTCTGCACTCGCATCTGATATTGCTGGCTGCTGTCATTGCTGTGTTACGGTCTATTCGATAACAACCCCACTTGGCACATAGTTCTCTCTGGCCGAGTTTCGGACTGTTTATTATCCTCTTTGTTCTTAACCTGTTACACATCGTGTGGCGAATGTTGTCGCTTTGCACGTCGTTGTTGTATAGGTTGCTTTGGGCTTGTCCTAGTCCGTTTCTTGTCCGTTCTACTACCATTTGGTACAGTGTTCTTTTCCTTGCGCCTACAGCCATATCTTCTCGGGTTCTGACGTGTGCATTACCCGCGGATTTAGCACCTCTTCCAACGTACGCTTCGCAGCTTCAAAGACAATAAACCAAAAATCACACAAAAACACCACACTTCAAAATTCTACAGAAAAAATACAAGTACACCTCACCAAGTCCATGTTTCTCATTAAACACCGCCTTCGATTAGCTAACTGCTCCACGATCACTGCTTACCGAGAACATGTAGGCTAACATTCACCTTAAAACTGGGAAGTGGACAATATTAATTCTGCAGCCACGGACAGAAACAAACTTTCGAATTCTTGTATTGGAAAATAACTTTATTGATCACTTTCAAACAGCTCGACCTAAGAGCGCCGATGATTTACTTACTAAACTTGAAAGGGCGCTCGGCCGACTATTTGAGCCCAAAAATATTGGCGCGAGGTGTATTGCGTACAGTGTGGCGTAGTTGTTAGCGGCTGTGGCTGGCATTATGACGGTCGTCATTTCAAACCTGACCACCAGCAACTGTTTCATACCGAGTACTTACCATTTCTAGAAGCTTCTCGAAATTTGTAATGCGTGTATACTCTGCAACATTCCATGTTTGTATGAACAGAGGCAACTTCCGTCCAGGATATCTGTTTCCTTCTGGCGTTCCGACAGTCCTCTTAAAAAATATGCTTCCTGTGTAAGGGCTGTGGGGCACTGGACTTGAAGTTAGTAGAATGCGCCCAAGTTTATATGTAAGTTGACACAGCGGTCTGTGGCCAGGTACCCCGTCCGGCCAGTATTTTGTCATACTACCAGCATCTGACCAGTGAGACGTTGCGGCTGCATGGGACAGCGTGCACGATAGACTGCCAGTGAGCGGCCAGCCACCGACATGATTTCACCTGCGTGGATTTTCTTTATTTGATTAGTGGTTCAAAATGGTTCAAATGGCTCTGAGCACTATGGGACTTAACATCTGAGGTCATCAGTCCCCTAGAACTTAGAACTACTTAAACCTAACTAACCTAAGGACATCACACACATCCGTCCCCGAAGCAGGATTCGAACCGGCGACCGTAGCGGTCGCGCGGTTCCAGACTGAAGCGCCTAGAACCGCTCGGCCATATCGGCCGGCGATTAGTGGTTCATTGCGGCGTTTCTGCTAAAGGATCTTCGATGTGGGAAGAGTTATTATGAAATTTAGGAAAAGGTGTGATTTATGAGACTTGTCATTCAAAGAAGATTCACATAAAAACCTGGAAAAGAAAATGTGGGAGGAAATGACTACGACGTTCGTTGGCAGCGAATGTACAACAACACAGTAATCAAACACACTGTGTAAGTTCTTTTACCTTTATTTGTATCATATTAAGACAACATGTACGTACAATTCAAAGAAAGTAATCCAACTGCCATGGCAGAGCACCTTCATCTACAAAGTAATCGATAAATACGTTTCTGTGGTGTGAACTGAATCTATGACTGCGTATTCTTTGTACAGTATCCTCATGAACTGCATATCCGTACCATGTACTATGAACAGCACACCATCTCTGTTTCGTACGTACTTGTGTAGAATACAATAAGGCTTAACAATGTATACAGCGTAATCAACGTCTACAGTCAGGGGCTTGTGAAAGATCATCGACTTATTTCGCATTTTCCCTAACGCACACTCTGCGATGAGAACAATTGAGTATCTTTTGTTTCGCAAAAAAGTAACAAACATTCCCTTTGTAGAACGGGACTGCGACACAGGATTTACTCTTTTTTTTCCGCCTCGCGACTCCAGAGGTACAGAGTCGTAACTTCTCGGTAACATCCACCGTGCGACTGTCAGCCGTCCCGGCCAGCCGCAGTCCCGGTCGTAACGCAGGGAGTGGACAAAAATGTAAGAACACCAAAAATTCAGAAACACAACAAATTACCAAGTCCAATGCGACGTAGGAAATCCGTTGGATTCAAAACACCTTCGAGTTGTCTCGGAATGGATAAATACAGGTCCTGTATAATATTCGAGGGACGCTTACCATTCTTCCTGCAAAACAGTGACAAGTTCAAGTTACAATGATGGAGCTGTATAGCGATCACGCACCCTTCTCTACAATTTAGACCACAAAGGTTCAATAATATTGAGATATGGTGGCTGCGGTGGCCAGGGGAAAAGCGACAATTCACTGGTTATTAGGAAGTTAGTTATGGGGTGCCCCAAGGTTCAGTATTGGGACCCCTGTTGTTCTTGATCTTTATAAATGACTTCCCAAACTATTTAACACAAGCTGATTGTGTAATTTTGCTGATAATACAAGTCTCTTTATTAAAGCTCAGAATGAGACTGACCTTAACAGGAAAATTGAAACAACAACAGTTGAAGCAAGTAAATGGTTCAGGGACAACAGTTTATGTGTGAATGAGAAAAAACATTACAGATGAATTACAGAAGCCCAATATAACTGTGAAGCTAGGCCAACAGAATATACTACAAACGCCAAATACAAAATTCTTAGAAATTTGCTTAGATGAGCATCTAAAGTGGGACAAGCATATAGATGCGCTCAATAAAAAAATTAAGTAAATGTTGCTATGTATTTAGAATGCTCAAAAATTGCTGCAGTGATCAAACAGTATTGTGTACATATTATGCATTTATGCATAGTCTTTTGCGATATGGTGTCATATTTGGGGGCAATTCAAGTCAGGCAAAACGCTCTTTTATTATTCAAAAACGAGCGATAAGGATCATAAAAGGAGCTGCACCTAGAGATCCGTGTAGGGAATTTTTCGAGGAATATAAAATCGTGACTCTTCCGTCCATTTACATCTATGAAAGTATATGCTTTCTGAAGTCTCACCCTCAGTTTTCTTCTTTAAACAGTGAGTTCTGTGACTATACAAAAAGACACACTAATGACTTTCACAGGGAAGTGCATAAGAAAGCCCAGTACAACAAGAGTGCAATATACCACCCGAAAATTCTCTATAGTGCTCTTCCCTTAAAATTAAAAGGATTCAGAAGCTGAGCAGTTTTAAAAGTGAACTCAAAAGGATGTTAATTAGAAATAGTTTTTACAGTGTTAGTGAATACTGCGTGCCTTCACCTATCTTATAATTCACTCATATACAAACTTGGGTCATGGGGTAGACTCTTTTATGTACACATAAAAATTAATTAATTTGTCAATATAGAGTGTTATAATCATTGTTTCTTGTTGCTGTCTATTATACACAGAATATAAGTAACTTATTTGTGTCCTATATTGTTACAAATTTATATCAAGTAAACTAAAAAAATGGCAGATCAGTATCACCACACATAATGGTCCACATGACAACATTACAGAAATACTCAGCAACCTCCAACAGAAACATCTGAAGGAAGATATTGTGCATCATGTGAAAGGCCACTTCCAAAATCCTGTAGAACCAAATTGCTACTGTTTCCAGTCTTTGTCAACAACTAATATTTGAATTATTGAAATTAATATAAGGAAAAATAGCTAAATTTCCATTCCCTGTATCCTCTGTGGAATTTTTCTTTATTATTGATGACTAAGTTTGTAAAAGGAGTCACAAAATATGTTGCAAAAAGTACTCATTGATGAACATTATATTTCTTTAAGGTCCTAACCTCTACTTATTATTATTGCAGGAAAAACAGTTCTGAATTCCATACAGACTGTTTATTATTGCCACAGTTACAAACTCAACTGAGAATATATCACAACAAACAAAAGAAAATGACAGTGCAACTCGCATCTTCTTCATGAATATACTTTCTCCACAAACATACAAAAGTTACCCAGCTCTATTCAGCTTGTTTGATGTGTCACTTCTTTTATTGGTAGGTAAATATTCAGATTCCGCATCCGAGTCCCACATTTGGCCATCCTGACAATCATCCAGCTCAGATAATTAATTGACATTCGGCTTTTTTTCTTCAAAATTAAATATTTTTTATTTAACTGGCAATCACTAACTTCAACATGTCAGTCAAATTTGGTACAAAATAATCTTGTTTTACCTCCTCTCGAGTTCAGTTAACAGCTTAATGTCTTTTCTCATGCACAAGCTACATTATTTCAAGCTGCATAGTGTGTGAAATCAGTAAAGTCCTATTTCAGTGTTAAACATAAAAGGAGTTTGTCTCTCACTAAGAAGTTGTAAGGTCATTCTTTGTGAAAGATTTTCATCTCTGCCAAATCGTAGTTTCTCTTGAGATTTTACAATTTCAACTATTAAACCATCTGTGAAACCAAAAAGTGAATTCACACGCTGACTTAAAGCATCTACATTTTTCATCCTAGAATCAGATTGGTGTTGGATACTGTAGGAACATTCTTCTACGACTACATCATCTTGAGGTTTTTTTATAATAACATAGCTCCAAATACTTCTTTGCTTTCTTCTGTATGTAGTTCAGTTTACATGTTTTGTTTGTAGATTTTTAAAACTGGGTCCAATGAAAAGACACATATGAGCGTCTCAACTTCTCATCTCAGCTCTTGTTCACATTTAAATTTCAGATTATTCCTCAATAAATCACTTAAGGATATGACAATTTAAGATGAAATTGTGAAACATTTCATGAAATATCCTAAACAAGCTTAAGAATTTTTAACATTGTGCAGTGCTGTCAGCAGCTGTGATAATTAAAAATAAAACACATCAGCCTCAGTTGCAAGTAGAAACCAATCTTTACCTAAGTTTCAGCCAAAATAATTTTGCCTTCTTCAGACGTTATTGACACTAAACTATTGCATGCCCAAGTTTGGCCATGTCAAGTATAAAACTATAGCACTGTAGTACTCAGTCATAAATATACATTACTTAGCTGATGAGAAACAGCAGGCACCACTGCACAGATAAGGTCAGTAGGCCGCGAGAGCTAATGGTTGTGCACATGTGCGAGTAGAAATATAGATGCATAACAGTAGCCACCTTTATGTTAGGAATTGAATTAATATAACCATTAAAACAGTTAATAGCTTAATATGTAACCGAACTTACTTCTGAGGAGAACGAGAACCCTATAAATGGATTTGGAGCTCGTAAGAAAAACTAGCTATTAGTAGGCAAAATTATTTCTCAATTTTGAATACATTACTAGTTGACTAAAGAAAGTGGAGTCAAGTGTCAATGACTGCAAAGGCAACGTAACATCAGAGCCGGTGAAGCAAAGGTTAAAAACCTTCGAAAAAGTTCTTATTTCTCAATTGTAGCTGGTCATTAAGTAGGTTTTCTTTATCAAGCAACAGGTGTTTAAAGATTTGCAACTCCTCAAGAATGTCAAATGTAGTGCCTTTAACCTCACAATTTAATAGCTCTGTGTTATTTGGTGGATTGGGAGCATGGGCCAATTGAACAAGGTACTCAGCAAAAGTAGAGCCACACATGCCATCACCACTTTTTGTGGGTGTATGTTCTTTATTTTTAGCTGAGAGGGCTCTCCCTGTCTGGCTGATGTAATAACTTGGGTAATCACTACAGGTGATTTTGTACACCCCCGAACGAGATAATTTGTCATTAGTATTCTTTAACGAGTGGACCAAGTGCTTTTTAAGGCTGTTATTCATTGAATATGCAACCTTAAAGCCATGGCTCTCTAACAGTCACCCTATTTCATAAGATGCTTTGCCTATGAAGGGAATAGAAATGAAGCTAGTGGAGTTATCCTCTGGTGCAACACCTAGTGTAGATGAGGTCGCAGTCTGTCTACCTGTTTTCTTGTTATAGAGCTGTCTCACAATATCTGGTTTATATCCGTTATTGTAGGTGATAATGTCTATGGTTTGTAACTCGTTCTGCATTGCATCTGTTGAAAGAGGAGTGGCGAGCGCTCGGTGTATCATCCCAGCCGACTCGACACACCCCCAAGCCCACAAAATGGCCTTCTTCCATACACCGAGTGCTTGCCATTCCTCTTTCAACAGATGCAATGCAGAACGAGTTACAAACCATAGACATTATCACCTACAATAACGGATATAAACCAGATATTGTGAGACAGCTCTATAACAAGAAAGCAGGTAGACAAACTGCGACCTCATCTACACTAGGTGTTGCACCAGAGGATAACTCCATAGCTTCATTTCTATTCTCTTCAGAGGCAAAGCATCTTGTAAAATAGGGCGACTGTTAAAGAGCCATGGCTTTAAGATTGCATATTTTACGAATAACAGTCTTTAAAAAGAACTTGGTCCACTCGTTAAAGAATACTAATGACAAATTATCTCGTTCTGGGGTGTCCAAAATCACCAGTAGTGATTACCCGAGTTATTACATCGGCCAGACAGGGACAGCCCTCTCAGCTAAAATTAAAGAACATACACCCACAAAAAGTGGTGATGGCATGTGTGGCTCTACTTTTGCCGAGTAACTTGTTCAATTGGCCTGTGCTCCCAACCCACCAAATTACACAAAGCTATTAGATTGTGAGGTTAAAGACACTAGGCTTGACATCCTTGAGGAGTTGCAGATCTTTAAACACCTGTTGCCTGATAAAGAAAACCTACTTAATGACCAGCTACAATTGAGAAATAAGAAGTTTTTCAAAGGTTTTCAACCTTTGCTTCACCGGCCCTGATGTTATGTTGCCTTTGCAGTTGTTGACACTTGACTTCACTTTCTTTAGTTGACTAGTAATGTATTCAAAATTGAGAAATAATTTTGCCTACTAATAGCTAGTTTTTCTTACGAGCTCCAAATCCGTTTATAGGGTTCTCGGTCTCCTCAGAAGTAAGTTCGGTTACATACTAAGCTATTAACAGTTTTAATGGTTATATTAATCCAGTTCCTAACGTAAAGGTATCTACTGTTATGCATATATATTTCTACGCGCACATGTGCATGACCGTCAGCGATACTCGGTACACAGCTGCTCGCTGCGAGTAGTTCCGGCGCAGCTCTTACAGCCAACCGACCTCGTCCACGCAGTGGGCCTGCTGTTTCTCTTCAGCTAAGTAATGTAGATATATGACTGGGTACTATGATGCTATAGTTTTATACTTGATATGTCCAAACTTGGGCACACAATAGTTTAGTGTCAATAGCATCTGAAGAAGGCCAAATTATTTTGGCTGAAACTTAGGTAAAGACTGGTTTCTATTTGCAACTGAGGCTGATGTGTTATATGTTTAATCCTGAACAAGCATTTGCAGTTGGTTCCAACTCATAAAAATGCCATCTCCTCGAAATCTACTTCCTGTCACTTACACTAAATTACTCGAAAATGCCCTCGATATCACAAAATGACAGAGCAAATTTATTCTCTGTTTTTTGAATTTGAGTCATTTTTAGTCTTTCTCTCCAATAAACTGTATCTTTTGTTGCTACCCTATTCTTCATTTCCTACTAAATCATCATCATCATCATCATCATCATCATCACATTCTATGCCACTGTTAATTTTCAGCAAAAGTTTTTCTATGTTGGGCAAATAATAACAAATTTTAGCAGTCATTTCATTTTTTGTCCCACTAACTACACACAATATTTTGCACATTACTCCCAACTCCACTTCTGAAAATGTCCCTTCAATGAAATACATCTTAGCTGGATAATCACCAGTTTTTGATTGTAAAGTAAAGCCAGCAAATTCTCTCATGCTCTCTTGGTTGTAGCCAATGCAGGGGTTAAATTTTCATTTACTTCTTTGATTTTACCTAACATTGCCATTTCTAGATAGACTTGCTTCATTCTACAATACGTTCACTTTTCACTATGTTCCAAAATAGCTTACTCAAATCTGTTATAATCTCTGAAATATAATGTGCAGGTAAACCTGCACTTGTGAGTTATGAACTATTCCTGTCGTAGATCCAAAATCCACAGAATTAGATGTCACTACATCGTCACAGGCAAAACCGGCACTCGTGAAAGTTCATCGTACACATTGTCATTAGGTGGTCAAAAACTGCACCATCATTCAGTTAGTGGCACAAGAGTCCCCAAAAATGTGTATGAATAATGGTTCCAATTTTCGTACAAGCTACTGAATATTACCACAGTTACACACTCTACTGATAAATAGAAACAAAAGACCAAGACAATGCAACACACTTCTTTTCCACGAACATACAAAAATTGCTCTACATTACTCAGCATTCCAAGTGTTTCTCTTTTCTTGTCAGCTGGAAAAATTTTAAATTCCCCATCAGAATCCCACATTATTATTCTTCTTTGTCTCTGATACAAAACCTACTCCACTTTCTATTTTTTTCAGTTATGTAATTCTTGTTTATCTTTATTTGTGTTGATAGTTGATATCCATTAATATCATGGTTAAAATGTAGACTCCAGTATGAAGAAGAATCATTTACTGTGTCATATACATTCCACCAGTCTTTCCTGACAGATTAACACGTAAGATATCTGCTTTGAATGACAATGTTCTAACAGTTGAGCTACCCGAGTAGGGCAAACAAGCTACCTCAAGCCTTGCACTCTCACATACACTGGTTATTTATCTGCTATCTCAGAGCTATGTGTCCAAGTGGAGGTGTGTTCCACAACTGTAATTTACAATGTTACGAGTTTCTTAAGCTCATCAATATGGCAATATAACCACTAAGCTTAATGGAAGAATAAAAATATCCAAAGGCTCTTGCAACAAGTTTTTATTTTGTTTATAATGGAATGTACTTCAACAAACATATGTGTAAATTGTACAATGCATTTTTCTTAAAAATTAAAAATGCATAGTTCACAATAATTATTAAGCACTGGTAGATATACACCAGAGGCAACAGTTAGCACCATTTACAGCAGGAGAAATATCTAAGAACAATTAATACTGCAAACAAAACTGATTTATCATTATCCAACAGTTTATGTAAATTCTTATTTTCATTAATGGATGAAAAAATGGAAAAATCTTAGCACAAAATGTTCAAAAAACATAGTTGTGATACAGCTATGCAATGCAGCAGCATATAATTCATCTCAAAGTATGCTAAAAACTATTACTCTTACTCTCACATGCAGTAAAGTTACAGTATTCTTGCCACATAGTTAAAATAACCATTCAAAGATATGAAAATATCCTTACTCCCATCACCATTCACCAGTTTAGCAAAAATATAAATATCTGTCGTGCCAAATAGAATATTTTTGAGCATTTCAACCATATTTTAAATAGTTCATAATTTTATAACCTGTAACAATGATCCCCAAATTGACTACAATCACAATTCCTTATACGAATAGTACATCTTCCCACATAATTGTTCCATAACACTGAATTATTTTGCTGAGTTACTGATATACTTCTCAAATTTCGTTGATTTGACCACAGCAGAAGTATTTTTTTTTTTTTCATTCTTTATTTACACACATTGCTGGAGAGCCACGTTTCCAAATTTGACATACTTTGAGTTCCTTTTTGTAATAGATACCCAAATGTTACATTTCTTCAAAAGTAACGGAGTGCATATTTTGGTTTTACAATGCTGTTTACAGGGTATGCTTAAATACATATCTGAAACAATGGTGATGAGCTTCAGGTTGGCTTCTTACATTAATTGCAGACTCCATATGTCGATGTTCTGAATTATTACCAATTACACTCATTAACAAGAGATAAAAAATGAGACAATAAGAAAAATACAAAGCAAGGATAAAAGATACGATTCAAATATATGGTAGAATTTATGGTCAAACACATTTCTGATACTGAACATGAAATATCAAATATTTAGAGAAGCAGCATAAGTACTATTGACACTACATGAAATAACCAATATGAGCTTTCTGGGCTTTATGGCAGATGATTCACACTTACACAAATGCAAGAAGACTATTCCTGCTGTTTCAAGGCTTCTAATCTGAGTAAAAATAGAAATATTTCTACACATAGGCAGCATTGGTGGGAAAGTAGAATACTGTCTACAAAAAAACCCAAATTTTATGGTGTTTCACTCCACATTTTATCAGTACTTACATATAAGCTCTACAGTCTTAATATGCACCCATTCAACTAAACACAATTTGTTGGGACTTTAAGTAAGCTAGAAGTCATTTTCACAGAAGAAAAATGAGAAAATTAAAATATTAACTCTTGTGAAATACCACCTAATTTTAATTTCATTTGTTTTCTTATTAGTAGAATTGTATAATGCATGACAATAAAGATTTATACATACTGCAGAGTTTGGACAATTTAAATCATTCCTTTAAATTATACTACAAAAACAGATAATGAAGTCTGCTGAGAAATAAAACACACGATATACACAAATACATCAAAGAATAGTATTTAAGTTAAGTAGATTATTACAAAAATATTATAAGAATTGTGGGTATTCCACCCACTCAATGCCTGTAATGAGAGATTTACACATACATAAAGCAATGACTTGTCAGTACAAAAAAGTGCCATGTTCCACTATGTTTCAAGTCCACCTTTAACTGTAGGTTCCCCATAACTGTCTGGGTTAGTCATTTGAAAAGTCAGTGGAACGTAAGGGTATACCACCCCCAACTGGATCATCCCCACTAAAGCTCTGTGGTCTTCAAAGCCAACTTTCAGATTGAGAACAGCTTTCAATTGATAGTACATAAATCTCAGTTTATGCCACCCCAATAAATTATGTAACTAGAAATCAAATATGGACTGAACATATTAAATTAAAAACATCATCTGATGCATATAAGTGCAGGCTTGAATGGCTGGAATCACTCTGAATAAAATTCTCCAGGATATGTGAGTGAGCTACTGCATAACATACTACGATGTTTTGGCCACTGCAGCAAGTGGCTACCATCAAAGTGATGTTGTATGCTTCTGATCAAGCGTCAATGCATTTATGTTATGCATTATGGCAAGTCTTTGGTCTCTCTCCCTCTCCCCCCCCCCCCCCCCCCCTCTTTTCCCATACCCTTTGACAGGGACAGCAAAGAAGTCAGAACTTAATTATAGTAGTGGAGAGAGTGTGCCAGAAGTTGGTTGGTTGTTTTGGGGAAGGAGACCAGACAGCGAGGTCATCGGTCTCATCGGATTAGGGAAGGACAGGGAAGGAAGTCGGCCGTGCCCTTTGAAAGGAACCATCCCGGCATTTGCCTGGAGCGATTTAGGGAAATCACGGAAAACCTAAATCAGGGTGGCCGGACGCGGGATTGAACCATCGTTCTCCCGAATGCGAGTCCAGTGTCTAACCACTGCGCCACCTCGCTCGGTGGTGTGCCAGAAGTGTGTTAAGTCCAGTAAACTACCTTTTGCCCAACATTCCCTTGCATCCAACATCCACTTGCCACATGAGTTCCATATCTCTGTCAAGCAATAAAAAAAAGAGGACAGGCAGTAGTGTATACCTCTGCTGGCAATCAGTAATATACATCACCATCCTGATAATCATTGCCCACAATAATGTCCAAAATGCAGGTCCATTTTTCACATAGACACATTCACACAGCTATCACAATTTATTTCAAATTTCCTGATGAAGTATTAAAAACCCTGCTATAAAAATTTACAAAAAACAGTTCATATCTTTTTTTTAGCATATTCTTAATATGAAGTGAAACAAAGCATACGTTTTATCTCTTAGAAAATCACTGCTGTAGCTTATTAAAAATACATTTATTTATTGTAACACCATATCTTAACAGTTTCACATTACTGTAGTCTTTTTCCTTCTAAGGTAATATCTCTCCTATATTTACTGACATAAAATTTGGGTTTTACTGCAAAGACATTGCCCTTTAAAAAAAAAAAAAAAAGGTTGTGTGTCCTCATTTCATAACAATCAGTTCAATTTAAGTTTATTTTTTAGGCCTGTATACTGAAGATCAATATAAATGTGATCCAGTTGCACAATTGATGGTACACAACACCAGCTGGAGTGTAACTTCATGAACACTATAATTAATCCCCGACTTATTTGTTACTAAAAATTAAGTAGTAGTTAAAAGGCAAGAATTTGACAACATGCTGGGCATAATACAGCTGCAACAAAATATTTTATTCAAAAAGAGTGCTAACAGAATGGAAGAGGTTATCCAATAACATAAAAATCAATAGCAGAAATACACTTGCTCATCACAGCCTCATCCACAAAGAAAATGTAAATAATTTTTTAATGTGGATGATATCAAACATGTTATCTGCATTGTATTCCACTAATTGCCAACTAAAAAACTATATGTCACTGTTCAATAATAATTTCATATAAATCATTTCTGTGTGAGCTCCTATAAGAACATAACTTACAATTCACTTTTTAGACATCATTTACTTAAACAGCAATAGCCACATCACTTCTACAACTGTTAACATCTTATTATGGCCTATACAGCAAATGTAAATCTCTCATCTCCACAGAATGGCTGTCTTCTGTATATTTTGTTGCATGAATAAACCTTCCAAATTAAACATGCTCTTATACATAACTGATCTTCAACCTCGTATTCAGCAGATAACAATAAAAAAATCACACTTTGGCCACTTTGTTTCTCTTTCTAGTCTTTCTTCAGTGTGCCAAACATCCTTTTCCTCACCTTGTTATATGTAATTACTCTATCAGCATGGTACTTGATAGTAAAAATAATGCATACCCACATATTTAATCCTTCAAAATTACAATCATTTCCAATATTTATAAATTAGTTACCCACATGCTCTGCCATCCATGTGCAAATTGACAGCTGACTGCATAGCTTTATTGTCTTTCATTGTGTAGAATGAGCTATCACCTGAGGAAGCTGACATGAATGAACAAATTCACATCTGGGATGTTTCCAACATTTTTACAATATTTTTATGAATATGATGTTGCATTAATGTGTATCTTATCAAACCTCAGAGAAACTAAATAAAATATTTGTCAAATAAATTAATATTCCCAAATACACTGCAAAAATTGAAATATGATTTCTTAAATAAAATGTTTTTATCATTATTAATCCAGAAAAAGCACATTAAATTCATTCCACATTTTAAGCTAATAAGAAGAGGAGAAAGTTAAATGTTAATTATAACCCTGTTAACAATAATTCCCTACTTTGTCTAAGAGAGTAGTTCTCTCAGTTCCTTTTGGTACTATTTAGTCTGAAACCACTACTTAGATCTTGTACATTAATACCTCATTACATAAGATGAATAATACATAATGAATACTGAATAAATTGTGAAGATATTTCACAAAACTATATTGTGCAGAGGATTTTGTCAGCCATCCAAATTTTTAAAGCATAGTATATTTCTATACAACATGGTTAGAAGAAAGGATTAATCAATAGTTACATTTTAATGTTTTAGAATAATGCAGTAGTTTTTTGAGAAAACAGTCATTCAATTGAAATCACTATCTGGCAGCTTACTTCCCGCAGAGTCCCTCTTTACTGTGGAAGCACAGTATATGCCTTCTTAAATGTATTAATAATACTGACTTTTGTATATAAATGAATTCATTGAAAATTAATTACTAATTAATTACATACAAACAGTACAGACTTAAATGTTCTCAAAATAATATTACCTAAACCAGATACCAAGGCCTAAAGCTGAAACGCATTTAACTGAAACTCAAACCTCTGGAACTAATCATTAGCTTCCTTGATGCTCTTGGATTTGGTGAAGCCAAAGTCTCTGGTGGAATCCTCTATTGCACACACGATTAGACATATGTATGGAATCTGCACATTGACTTTAACCATCTGTTATTTAACATGAAGCAGACTCCAGAATACAAGTTAATTAAAACTACTCACAGAAAGTAAATTATATGTTCATATTCAGCAAAACTGAACAGTAATGGATATAGGTAACATTAGAAATGAAATTATAATATTTAAAAATATAATGCAATTTTTAAAGAGTAAACAACCAGACATAGCTTAATCATTCACTTTTCATAGAACATAATGATTTTTTCCATTTCTCTCATACACTGTTCACGCAAAAATGACATGTTTTTATTCGCACACAGAGTTTGAACAACTTAAAGGGATTACAATTTCATTAGGAGATCTGTGCGTTTGGATATATTCTCACTAAGAGCATCACTTTTCCTGTGAGGCAAAGTATACCGAAACATCAGTGGCCAAATTAAATGGCCAGTTGTGTTTCTTGACGTCAAAGGAAAAGTCAAATTCTATGTCATAGTTAATATTAATTTTAACTGCTGACATTTCACCAAAAAAGCACCTTTCACTCATTTCATACACTTTGTCTCTCTAATATAGTAAAAGTAATAATATAATACCAGGCAATAACTTCGTTGTAGCATAAGTCTTTCATGAACAATGAAATGAATGAGAGATACTTTGGATTTTTAGTATAAAAGTTACAAAATGGCAAAATAATTTTGTTTCAATGTATACAAGGTCATGGCACTGTAGTAACATAAATTATGAGTATATCAAGACTTATGTCAAGAAAATGAACCTAAATGAATTCAAAAAATTTCTTGAGATATTTCTGAAATATTCCATATCTAAGTATCCTGTAGGAACTTCATACACAACCTTGTGGTATCACATGTAATTTATTACTTAAACCTTACTTCACAATATGTCGTTAAGTTGCAGTAGCATGTGATATGCTGTCTAATCTTCACTTTTTAAAAGTTAGCCAACACAAGGAAAATAAATATCACAATAATTTCAACATTAAAATTATGTGGTATTTCTTGAATCAATTCACTTATATATTGGTACCGGTATATAGTATTTCATATCTATAGATACTTTTCGTCACTTGCATACATGCACCACAAAACATTGCACCTTGAACTGTCACCACATTCCTCTGCAGAGGAAACAAAGTTTTTTTAACTGTCTGTTAGTAAAAACAGTAATTTTTATGTTGAAATTATGTATGAATACAATTACAAACAAATACATGAACAATACACACTTTCAAAACTAAGTAAAAATGACTTGTTAACTGCAAGTGTTCACAAGTAATGTGAAACTCTCTACCTGCAGGTCCTCTTTAATACTGAAACACATAATAATAAACATGCACTCTACTTACCTAGAGCAGAGAAAATTATAAATGACAATGTGTTGTGGTACAGTGATGACAAAATACTGCATTTAACAATATGTGTCTAGAACTTCAGTTGATTATTACGGACATTCTGTGACAAAATGCTCATTCATGCAAAAGGAATTCATTAATCTGGCTACTTGACTGAAGACAGATCATTAGTACAACAGCATTCAGTCTATCACTAAAAACCTACCCAATCTCTTTGATGTTGTTTCCTCAGTCTGCTTGTTCTTTTTTATACTGTTTGCCCTTCCAGTATGCTCACCAACAGCTAAGTATTAGTGCTTACAAAATGTGTGTTGTGACCCTGGGTATCAGTTGCAATATTTAATATTTTAGCAGCACAACTGTAAGGTATTTATATAGGCACAAGAAGACAGCACATATTGCTGTATCATATTATCAATGTTTTGCGAATATTATCTTACTAAGGTGAAACTAAGTTGCACATACTGTATAACAATAAAGAATATTTTTCAATCACATTATGTTATCATTTCAAGAGTCTTTAAACCACATTCTATTTATAGGAAAGCTTCATGTCATCACTTTAGAGCTCTTGAAAGAATTAGACAGTGCAGAAGATGACAGTAACTGCTTCGAGGCCCAGAAGACTACTTTCGCAGCTGTGCACTACATTTAGTTTCCTGTTTTACACATTTTACATATATCTCAGTTTTACACTATTGTTAATGAAATGAGGGTGTTACAAATGCATGGCTGAAATATCTATGAAAGAACTTAAAAAGAGAGAGCAGATAACTACAATAAAGATTCTTTTTCTTTTTTTTTGAAAAAAAGAAAGGTTTTTTAGCTTAATATTTTTTTTATCTCTTTCTGCATTTCACCAGACACATAAAGAATGGGAAAATGACTGTCCACACTGGTGAATTCATAATGCACATATTTTATCACATTCAATGAATTAATTTCAGTGATATTATTTTCATGTTATAGTAGTTGATGTTTCTATCAATACCACAGACAGTTTCCTATACTGTGACAAAATCTCTTAATTGGCATAGCAGTCAAGCTGGTATTATTTACCATTCATAAGGTGTGTGATCCTTCCTACAGATACTTCATCGTATGATAAAATTCAGTTCAACAAGTAAGATTTTATGTGACTGAAGTAGTATGTAACTTCAAGCATAATAATGCATCTACATATTTTCTGACTTTTTTTTTAGAAAAAGTTCTCTGTTACCTTACCACCTTTAGTCTTCAATAAAAATAATATCATGACAACATGGCAGCTGTAGTCACGTGAGGCATAATTGCAGCTGTTGTCACGTGAGGCATAGTTACTTATCAGTACTTATAAATCAACAAAGTCTAAAGATTGGTAAAACAGTTCCACAGACACTAATTGTACGTGCTGTCATTATCAGTCTACATCTAAATTGTGAACAAGTTGCTTGAAATATGCTTGCAGTTTGCAACAATAAATTGCTGAAACACTATGAAGTGGGACTTGTCTGTTTAAAATGTCCAAAACATTAAACTGAAGTTTGTCAACTGTCTCGAGAGAATAAATAATTAATCAAGAATAACCTGTCTAGAAGATGGTCAAAGGATCTAATGGCACATCACAGAACCAGATGCCACAAAATTCACCCACAGAATATCAAAACACTTTGACTTCTAATGTGTGCATGACATGCAACATAGCTCATGCCCTGTCCTCCTCTACGCTTTTCAACTGATCAATGATCCACACATCTCTAACATTACAGAATTTTCTGTGCAGTTTCCACACAACATGAGCTAGCAACTATATAAACATATGTGGCTAATTCTCTTCCAAATCCATCAATTCAACATCTGCTTCTTCTACGGAGTAGATTGCCACAACCTGATGAAGAGTGGAGTCTATTCAGCTCCAGATATATGATGTCAAATCTGCAAAAGAATTAATTTTACATCAGTTACGAAGGAAGAAGAATCAGAAATGTGAAACAGAAGATGTTTACATAGACATTCTGCAAGTAATCTGTGTATGTCTTATTTTTAACTAATTAATATAGTTGAGAGTTTCAGACTGTTTGTTCAGAAATGAGAAATTCGTAAAGAGAATCTAGACTGTATAATGATCTGACCTGTGATTTACTATCAACAGATTCAATAACATGCATTATTTCTTCACACATTTCTATGTAGCTTAAATATTATTTCTATGGACAGTAGTTTCTGCAGTCGTAGGTACTAGCAGAGAACAAAACACCAGCTTTCTTAATAATAAGAGATGTTTATCATTAAAATAAAAAGCGCTTTGTTCCCACAATTAAATTATACATATAACAATGAACTTGGGTGGTACATCAGATGAATAAAACTGAACCTATGACATTACAGTCCTGATGTTACCATATTCTTCCCAAAAGATAGCTTTCTCAGGAAAGAAACTAATTAACTCTTCTACTGAATGGGATCATTCTCTCTCTCTTATGTGCGGATGGATATGTGTGTGTGAGCGAGTGTATACCTGTCCTTTTTTCCCCCTAAGGTAAGTCCTTCCGCTCCCGGGATTGGAATGACTCCTTACCCTCTCCCTTAAAACCCACATCCTTTCGTCTTTCCCTCTCCTTCCCTCTTTCCTGATGAGGCAACAGTTTGTTGTGAAAGCTTGAATTTTGTGTGTATGTATGTGTTTGTTTGTTTTTCTATTGACCTGCCAGCGCTTTCGTATGGTAAGTCACATCATCTTTGTTTTTAAATATATTTTTCCCGTGTGGAATATTTCCCTATTTTTATATATATATATATATATATATATATATATATTAGAGGGAAACATTCCACGTGGGAAAAATATATCTAAAAAGAAAGATGATGAAACTTACCAAACAAAAGCGCTGGCAGGTCGATAGACACACAAACAAACACAAACATACACACAAAATTCTAGCTTTCGCAACCAATGGTTGCCTCGTCAGGAAAGAGGGAAGGAGAAGGAAAGACAAAAGGATATGGGTTTTAAGGGAGAGGGTAAGGAGTCATTCCAATCCCGGGAGCGGAAAGACTTACCTTAGGGGGAAAAAAGGACAGGTATACACTCGCACACACACACATATCCATCCACACATACACAGACACAAGCAGACATTTGTAAAGGCAAAGAGTTTTATATATATATATATATATATATATATATATATATCCACTGAGGTCTGAACCACACATACACTGATGAGCCAGAACATTATGACTACTGTCCACCCCAAGACTGAAAGCCTCCTTGTAGTGTTGTGGGCACGTGACACAGTAAGGAAAAAATGTAAGTGGAACAGAGATGAATGGGCAATCATTATAGAAAAGATACGGGCCACAAATGCAGAAATCTACTTGGGCACATTGTTGTGGTGCTGCAGCTGAAAACAAGAATCTCTGAAATGACAAATTTGGTCACTTTTTGGTGTACTACTGTTGTGAGTACCTATGGAAAGTGGTTGAAGGATGGTGAAATAATGAGTAGGTGGTATGGTATTGGATGACCACATCTCATCACAAAACGTAGAGGTTGGATGATCCCACACTGGGTAATCCAGGATAGGCAGCTATCTGTGGCAGATTTGATGACCAAATACAATGCTGGAGCAGGCACAAGTGTTTCAGAGTGCACCATTCAAAGGCCATTCTTGAACATGGAGCTACACATTGTACGAATTGTTCCTGTGTTCACCCAATGACATCATCAGTTACGATTAGAGTGGGCATATATCACTGAGTTTTCACCGTGGATCGATAGAAGTGTGTCATCCAGGCAAATGGCTGCATGAAAAATGTCTGATATTTATCTAATGGAACACATATAGAGTGTCAGCTGTGTGCCCATAAACCACTGTCCTGCAATTTGCGGCAATTGTTTGGCCTGTGCATAGACGTCTGGTGCCACGTACTTCTGGAATCTTGCCGAGGACTTGTAGATTCCGTGCCAGGCATAATCACTTCTATACTGCATTTGAAAAGTGGAACCACATGCTATTAAAAACCTGGTCATAATGTTATGGCTCATCAGTGTATATACAATTGATGACAATTCAGGAGACCCCCACCTTTTTATTATACCAAATAGCATAACAGGCAAGTAGACATAGTGATTCTAACATACTATCAACTTCCATGTATCCCTACCATATCATACAGGAAACAGAGAGATACCATTTCGATAAAAATTAGGGGCTATCTATAGATGAATTTCAAGCAAAAATGGTTTAACAAAAAGGTCCAGTTTCTTCTACCAAAAAAACAAGAAAGGAAACTATTCATCTATGAGCATCACAGCCAGTAATAACAACATTCTTCACAATGCACAAATTTTTGTGTGACACGATGTGGAGTTCATAAACTATTTTGTAACTGATCAGCAGTTTTCCTTTTCCCATGACGTTTTAAGCTCTTCACAACTGACACGTGCTTTTCTATATTCCTGTTATCATAGTGTATGTGAATAGAGATTCCAATAAAACTTGAGATTGTCTGTTCAACTATATCTATGCATACATTTACAATGAACATTTGGTGGGTCACAGAGAAGTCAATAATTACAACTTCAGATAAGGATGAGACAAAACCTGTTATTATATTTATTTATTGATATTAACACGATTTTATGTCTATATGAGATCCATTTTATGTGTCAATGTAGTCCTCGTGTTTACACTGAGACCCAGATAAATCATTCCTGTTGTTTCTGATTGTCAAACATTTAAGTAAAATGAAAACAGCAAACCATCTGGCCTAGATCTAAAAGCACTTCTGCATTGATGAGGCAGATGAGAGGGAGCCTGCTTTACACCCTCTGTTATGAAGCACTAGAGGCTATTGACCCCAACTATTTTCAGATTGCCCACGTGGCAGTTTCCACTCACCACCTCAGTGAAGCACTAGAAAGGTGGCAACTGTGTGGTGTTGCAGGTTGCTGATGGTTTTCTCATAGGTCAATATTTCATTCTAATTGTCATCTCCACTAGTTTCAACAGCTACGGTAGACATAACAACTAGAAATTAATTTAAATGTAAGACAAATATAAGCTATCTGTGATGTCAGTGCTGACAATTTTTACCTACATTATTAATACAATCATTAGGGCATTTAATATTCTGAGATCCACAGTGTCAAATTTCAGGCATTACCTCTCACCCTAAACAGCAGCGGCATTTGCACAGAGTTGTCAGTGCTGACAGACAAGCGACACTGTGAAATAACCACAGAAATCAATGTGGGATGTACGACGAACGTATCCATTACGACAGTGTGGCTCAATTTTGTATTAAGGGGCTACGGCAGCAGACAACTGACACAAATGCTGTTGTCCTGATTTCAGTTGGCAAAAGTTGATGGTAGAATTCAACTGTGGCACAGACCCCGTGACACCGTGGACCCAAATTGTCAACTAAGCACTGTGCAAGTTGGTGGCAGCTCCATGATGGTGTAGGCTGTGATTATATGAATCACTGACTGGAAATCATTACGCTCAGCTACTTGGAGATCATTTGCAGCCATTCATGGACTTCATGTTCCCAAACAACAATGGAATTTTTATGGATGATAATGCACCATGACACCAGGCCACAATTGTTGTGATTGGTTTTAAGGACATTCTAAATGATCCTGTAGAATTATTTAGCCACCCAGATTGCCCAACACGAATGCCATCGAACATTTATGGGACACAATTATGAGGTCAGTTCGTGCACAAAATCCTGCTCTGGCAACACTTTCACAATTATGGATGGCTCTGGAGGCAGCATGGATCAATACTTCTGCAGGAGAGTTGTTGAGCCCACATCCACTTCAAGTTGCTGCAATATGCTGGGCAAAAGGAGGTCTGACACAATATTAGGAGGTATCCCACGACTTTTGTCACCTCAGTGTACATCTGATTATTGTACAGGATATGAATGCAATATATCCTATACCCTAAAGTTTATTGTTGGGCCATCCACACAGCTTTAGTTCTGCCAGTACCTCTATCCCATTTTTGAATAATATCACTTTCATTTCAATGTATGCATCCAATTAAAAAGAAGACAATGATATACAGTTCTTTGACAAGAACTATCAAAAACACACCGTGCTCAGAATCTGTGGTTAATAGAAATGTAATCTGGTTCGACAGTGACACGTACCTAAAAACAGCTTTAAAAGGAACAGATCTTGCACGAAGGCTGTTCTTCGTCGTCGTTCTCGGGGATGCCTCGTGTGAACACATCGAGCAGTTGGCAGTGAACCCTTAAAAATATTGGAACTGTATGTGAGCATACACAGCACAAAAGAATAATATATATTTGCTGTATTTATCATACAGTCTTTCATTGCAATTTAAAAAAAAAGATATGTCAACTGTTAATTCTTAGCATCATTTGCAATAGATATGAATGATTAAATGAAGTAAGTATACAAATAAAATTTCACACTACGAAGAAATGCACATATTCTTTTTATGTCTGTTTCATTTTATTGTTTGTTATGTGGCACAATAGATCAGTTGAGTACATTAAATGCACAAGTGTGTGTTAGGCCCAACACAAATGACCAGTTGGAATTTGCTGAAATCTTGCAACTGACCTATGTTAGTAACAGATTTTAGGTGGTTTGCTAGAATCACACAAGCTCTGCTGCATTAGACTTTCTTTTCACCCCAAATAAACATGTAGAGTACACTATAATTATATTTTCCAAGAATAAAATACATTCATATGTAGTTATAAAGATGATTAAGAATTGAAAAGGGAGCTTATCTCAAGATACACAAGATTATACAAAAATTTTCCCTCAGAAAAAGCTTTGAAAGTCAGTATTAGGAGGCAGTGGATCCTGATACATGGCAACAAGTGTACAGCAATTAAGCAGCTTCATTTCTCTCTGCTTTCAGAAGTGGCTTAAGCTTTTCCAGGAATTGAAGTAAAGTGTAAATATATACCTTCATCTCAGTAGGAGAAAAGTGGTCTGAAACTGTACAGTAATACTCTCTTGCCCAATTTCTCAGATAAACAAACATAAATAAGGATGACAGTATTTTTTATATACAGGATGTTTATGGTTTCAAATTTCTTTCCATCAGTTTTGCCATTATTTCCAATCTGCTTTCAGTGTTGATTATGACATAAATTTAACTTTCTATACTTCGGACAGAAAAATCCTACATGACATGTTCTACTTTGGTATAGTTGGTGACTGCACCATATCTACACTCCACACTGCAAGTTCTGACTTTCCTCAGTTCTCATAATTCCTTGTCCAAAATGTAATTCATTTATAGTACTGAAATCCAAATTATACCAAGTAAATTTTTCTTATCATTCATATATATTTTTTATTCTTTTATATGAATGAACAACACACCACTGATTCCACTTAATAATACACATACAATTTGCTTCACCTGCACACTTATGAAACAAAAGTACCAAGGTATCCAGCAATGGTAGAAGTTCTAGTTGGTAAATTTTTAACTTAACTAAGTTGAATGCTAGAGGATTACATGTACCTGAGAAGAGAAAATGTTACACTGCTTATAACTCTTTATGTACACAGCCTGCAAATCCTTACCAAAAAATGATGTGTGTATGAGGAGGAGACATTGTCAAGTTTCACTGATATACAGAAATAAGCTTTATGATTAGTGGTATTTTCCTTCAGAGTTAGAAGCACACATGTTATGTAAATTCAATAAGATAATTGTCAAAAAATTATTATTGTTAACAGTTTTCATTGGGACTCTAAAATACAGAATCTGTATCAGTATTTGCTTGAGAAATATATTTACCTGACTCTCATGTTAGCCTCCCACTGCACTTCTCCATCACAGTTCCACACACTAATCCCTGGCACTAAACGTGGAGAGACAGGGCTCGAGTCTGGTATATTGTCAGCCAGTGGTTTGAAGGAAAACTCTCGAGCTCGATGCACTTCCACAAATGGCAGGTCAAACTACATTAAAAAATTCTTTGTAAATGCAATTATCAATGAAAAATCAATAAAATTGCATAATAAATTAATTTCAGTAATTTATTCTGTGAGCAGGTAATATGATGAAAACTGTATTGTTGATGCGTATAATAAAGTTTTTACACAAGGTATACCTTTCATGTGTAGCACAATAAAGAGTCAAGTAAAGTATTTGGGCCCGCCAGTGTGGCCACGCGGTTAAAGGCGCTTCAGTCTGGAACCGCGCGACCGCTACGATCGCAGGTTCGAATCCTGCCTCGGGCATGGTTGTGTGTGATGTCCTTAGGTTAGTTAGGTTTAAGTAGTTCTAAGTTCTAGGGGACTGATGACCTCAAATGTTATGTCCCATAGTGCTCAGAGCCATTTGAACCATTTTTGAAAGTATTTGGTGCTCAAATGGTGAATGGGATTCTGGCCTGGCTGCAAATAGCCTTTCGTTCACCATAGCACTAGAAGGGGGAGGGTGGCAAGCTCACTGGCACTTTTTACCCTTGGAAAGACAACAGCAGGCCTAGTGGACCTGGGGCTGTCCTGGAGGGACTGGGACTAGGAAAAACATCACTCCTACCCAGGATTGAACCTGGGCCCTCCAGGGATGAAGTCTGGTGTTCTACCAGCTAGACCAACATGATCACTGTGTAGCACAGTCCATTTCAATAATATTTTCTAATGTGATGTCAGCATGTGTGTCAATTTACTCTCTTTCCTGGCAGTTGTTTTTCTATGTTCTCAAAGTACTGTGCCTTCTTCATCGTGCAAAAATTCACCCTTGTGCAACACATCACTTACAATCTATCTTTACATTAGCATGTTAGATGATAACATAATGTGAGGTCTCTTCAAAAACTTATGGAAGATTCATAATTTCGCAACAATGGTGTGTTTACTGTGTAACTGCTGGAAGTTTCATTGTTGTATGTCCGTTAGTTATTTTCACTGTTGTACTGAGTGGAGTATTGTGTTGCACAGTTTGTGAATTTTGAGGTGTCAGAGTCAGAGATGCAAGGCATCTGCATTAAATTTTGCATGAAACTCATGAAAACCTTTACAGAGACACACCAATTGATACAGGAAGCCTACGGTGATAAGTGATTAAGCCACACTTGGTGTTACGAATGGTTCACACGGTTTAAAAATGACCAGACGGAAGTTAATGATGACCACCATTTACGACGCCTTTCGACGTCTACCGATGACACTCATGTCAGGAACGTCAACGAAATTGTGTATGCCAATCAAATACTGACTGTCTGAGAGATTTCAGAAGAATGTAACATTTCAGTTGGAGCATATCATGAAATCCTGACACAGCATCTTGGAATGCATCATGTTGCCGCCAAGTTTGTCCCATGCTTCTCGAGTCAAAACCAGAAAGACATTCACTTCGCAATCTGTGAAGAGCTTTTGGATCACGCAAATGAGAATGAGATGTTCCTTAAGAGAATCATAACAGGTGAGATGTGGTTCTATGGTTATGATGTTGAGACCGAGGTTCAATTTTCACAAAGGATCGGAAAAGTTTCTCCAAGACCAAAAAAAGCCACACTTAGATTTTTCTTTGACTTTGAAGGATTAGTTCATCACAAATTCATGCCACAGGGACAAACTGTTATTCAATGGCATTATCAGGATGTGCTGCGATGCCTGCGAGAAAATGTGAGAAGGAAATGGCCTGAAATGCGGAGAGACAATTCGTGGCTTTTGGACCACACTAACACACCCGCACATTCATCCCTGTTGGTGCATGAGTATTCATGGATCTTGCACACTTATTTTATTTCCCAAGTTGAAAACACCATTGAAAGGAAGAAGATTTGCAATGAGAGATGAGATAAAAGAAAATTCGCAGATGGCACTACACACGATCCAGCAAGAGGCGTACCAAGACTGCTTCAGGAAGTGCAAATGGCATTGGGAGCAGTGTATCAGTTGCGGAGGAGAGTATTTTGAAGGATACCGTAAACAATACGTAAAAGGTAATCATTGAAAATTTTGTGGACAAAGTTTTGGAATTTTTTGAACAGACCTTGTATACAGAATTTCTACATGGTGAAGGAGTGCAAAGGAGACTATAAAACTACAGCTAGATAGAAGGAGGAAGAACAGCACACACAGACATCATACTAAAAATTATGAAAATGAGAATCAATTCTTGAAGTATATTGTGCTACACATGACAAAATGTAACTGGTGCAGTATCTTTATCATTTAAACCATTGTTGGCACAGATGCAGATTTTCTAAAAACACTGCTTATGATGGCTGACATTAAGTTAAAATGTATTTTGCTTGTCAGTGAAAAATTACTAATAATTTCTACGTGAGACATTTAAAAAGTCTCTAAAATAGATGCAACATATAGTAGTTTACATTTTCTCTCACAGTTAAAGAGTTCTTCCATCCATTTAACACACATTCACATCTCAGCCCCACATTTTACCAATGAAATTTGATATAACAAAATGTGTCAAAAACATTGCTCCAGTAACATGTATGCAGACTACAGCTAGGATCTGTAGATGCTGTACATGAAATATTGCACAAAAGTGAATTTTATGTCTTTGTTTAAGTGTGGGCCATGTAAGTCCATCACTCAAAATTTTTCTTAAATATGTCAATATATAGATGTTACTAAATATGTACTATGCAAATAATTTAATCTGACAAGATTTTATAGCATCCTAGACTTTGTTTCACTTCATTTTCCAGTTAAATTTATGATTGCTTTTCCTGAAACGAATAACATATTCTTCCCTGTGTCAGCTATTTCTTATTGAGAATAATTACAATATATAATTATTTCAGTCAGAGAAAATGTTATTCTCCCTCATTAGAAATGTCTCACGCAGATGATGGACAAGGGAGCTCTGCCACATACTTCTGAGTTACCTGCCTGTGAATAATCACTTCATTTCTTATTTGTGGTAGTGTACGACATGCACTGCTGTCAAAGAGATAAAATCAATTGCAACTCATCCTGAGAGAACTGTCAAGTGGCAGGCAACGCTACCTGTACTCTGGAACAGCTATACCACACACTGCTTTGGCCATCACCACTTGGTCCATTCCATAACTACCTGAAGTGATAAAATGACTGACCAACCATGTCAGTGCTATTATCCTATGCAGATCTAGTCTGTTGTCCATTCCCTCCTGTGTATACCAACTGTCGAACAGTGATGGTTTTCCAGACACATTCATGGTTTTTTGTTATTGCCTTAATATTGTAACTTGTGTCACTGCAAAAGTTCAGTGATGATGAGCATTAAGAGATACAAAAAATACAGTATTACATGTTATTCACAAGCACTAGAAGAAAAAGAATTCGTTTCATGAACTACTGACACAGTCAGTCAGTGGGCATATTAACCATCAACTAGCTATATATCTAACCATGTACCCCACATTTTCACTTTTCCAAGAAGTAAAATATGAATGGGATTCATGTCCACCGTGTGCTTACACCATTTTGAGGCATTCTAGGTGTATACCTTCAATGCAATGAGATTCTTTCTTATTTCTTTTCATGAACTGAATTTTTTTTAAAAATCCTTTCTTTCTGGATGGAAACAGAAACTTTGCAGTTATTAAAAGTTTTGGTTCCATTAACTGACCTGGTCTTGCCTTGTGATGACATTTGTGACCTGCTTAAAAAAACAAGCCTAGTCATAGCGTCTAGACTTGGATTTTATGATTGACAGAAGAAACTAGAGCATTCTTATCAGGCTTGCATTGATAACTTTCATGACTTAAACTGTAACTACTACTTCACAGGTACATATTTCAAATATCAACAATCCTACACACTCTTACTTTCCCCAGCTCAGGAAGTTTGTACATTTGCAGACACTTTGTGGCATTTATCAACACATTGCAACTTCACAACAAACTCACCAAGCTGCAACCCCAAAAATATACATTAGTTCATCTTACTGGGAAAGACAATAAGATTACACTGCCCTGTAATATTACACTGGTGTTGCAAATCACCATTTATGGTACAGGATGACATGATGTTGCAGGAGGTTCATTATTTGATTTTGAATGCAAAGTATAGATGTGAAGTGGGTACAATGTGTTTGGTGTACAATGCCGTGATCCTCCCTTTCAGTGATCAGAGACGGTTGACTGGGACCTTGATGATGAGTACGCCTGCTCTCATGTTCTCAAACAGTCCAACATTGGACAACTGTCACATCTGAATGACTTACCTATCTGAATATTGCATGATCTGACCAGACAGCTGAATGGAGACCCGCAATGAGGCCCCTTTCAAACTCTGTCACATACTGATAGTGCTGTCTCACATGAGTACACAGCATCTCCGCGTCCTTCACAGTGATCACTCAGTGTCTTGCACTGTTCATATCCACCATGTACACTACTAACACTTCCAGGCCTGATAGCTACGCTAAAGACAAACGACCCTAATCCACTCTGGTGACTTTTCTACCTGTCACAGAGAACTGTAACTGTAATTATTTACTTATCTGCCAATCGTGTATATGTGTACAAAATTACATTGACATGTAACCATATCTTCTGGGCCCTTCACATTTTTTGTCAGGCAATGTATATGTAAATAACAACCACTGATAATGGCAGAAGCTATAAAACTGTAGCAAAATGCAGGAAGACTTTCTGAGACTTGACACTTGGTGCAACAATTGGTACATTTCCCTTAACATAAACAAATGTAACTGGGAACACCAACATTCATTAAATGTCTTAACGTATGTGCGCAAAGTGATGTAAAGAACAACCACATAAAATTACTACTATTAACAGCAGATACCAGAATGAAATATAACTGAAGAATCATCAGGAAGTGTAGTCTATCATAAAAGAGGTAATCTACAAAACCCTCAACCATTTGATACCTGAGTATTTGCTTCTTAATCTGGGAACCTCACAGGGGAGAACTGGTAGAGACACTAGAATAGAAGCAAATAAAAGTAGCGTGTTTTGTTGTGGGTTCATTTAGTAAGTGCAGAAACATCATGGAGATGCTCATCCACCTTCAACGGCAGACACTACTACATGAGAAGTGCAGTATATCACAGTGTTGTTTACTATTAAAATTCCATAAATGTACATTCTTAGAAGAGTCAATAAACATGTTACTTCTTCCTACATATATACCAGAAAACATCCAAGAACATAAATTAGAGGTATCTGAGCTCTTACAAAAGTTTGACAACAATTGTTCTACCCCCACACCATCTGTGACTGGAACAGATAAGGAGAGAACTGATAGTGGTACTCTCTGTCAAACACCATAAAGTGGATTTCAGAGTATAGATGTTCATGCAGAAATACAAGCAGCTGCCATTATGTGTCATTTTCAGCAGCTGCCAGGACACACTGAGGTAGATCATACTGTGATCATTCCTTTCAATCATTGAACAAATGACAGAAGAAAGCCTCACTGATGCAGCTATTGCCCTGCTGTCTCAACCAACAGCCGCCCTTTGAATTTAGCTTCTCCAAATGGGAAAGGGACATGGTGCTATGCAATACAACTGTCACTACTTGGGATGGCATCAATACTTTGAGATACTGCAAATATCAATATGTAGTAGAAATACGAGGGTGTGCTGAAATGTAGTGCCATCAAATTTTTTATGTGAAAACTATCAAAGCATTTTAAACAAAAATGTTATTAACATTCTACATCTTTATTCTTCATGTCTTCATTTATTCTTCATATTTGCAGCCCTCTGCCAGTAGAGGTCTCTGAAGTGTAGCATGTAACATGGTGGTGTGTAACATAATTACGTCAGTGCATGAGAAACAGATTAGATTAGATTATATTAGATTAACTTACTATATCCAAAAATTCATCTAATGAGTAGAAGGAGTTGCCATTCAGAAATTATTTTAATTTCCTTTTAAATGCTATATGGCTATCTGTCAGACTTTTGATGCTATTAGGTAAGTGACCAAAGACCTTTGTGGCAGCATAATTTATCCCTTTCTGAGCCAAAGTTAGATTTAACCTTGAGTAGTGAAGATCATCCTTTCTCCTAGTGTTGTAACCATGTACACTGCTATTACTTTTTAATTCGTTCGGATTATTAATAGTAAATTTCACAAGTGAATATATATATTGTGAGGCTACAGTGAAGATCCCTAGTTCTTTAAATAAGTGTCTACAGGATGATCTTTGATGAGCTCCAGCAATTATTCTGATTACACGCTTTTGTGCAATGAACACTCTTTTACTCAATGATGAGTTACCCCAGAATATGATGCCATACAAAAGCAGAGAATGAAAATAGGCATGGTAAGCAAATTTACTGAGATGTATATCGCCAAAATTTGCGATGACTCTACTAGCATAAGCAGCTGAACTCAAACATTTCAGCAGATCTTCAGTGTGATTTTTCCAGTTCAACCCCTCATCAAAGCATACACCTAGAAATTTTGAATATTCTACCTTAGCTACAGAGTTCTGATCAAAGTCTATATTTATTAATGGTGTCATTCCATTTACTGTGTGGAACTGTATATACTGTGTTTTGTCAAAGTTTAATTAGAGCCCATTTGCAGAGAACCACTTAATGATTTTCCGAAAAACACCATTTACAATTTCATCTGTTAATTCTTGTCTGTTAAGTGTGATAGCTATACTTGTATCATCAGCAAAAAGTACCAGCTTTGCATCTTCATGAATATAGAATGGCAAGTCATTAATATATATTAAGAACAGCAGAGGACCCAAGACCGAACCTTGCGGCATCCCATTCTTGATTGTTCCCCAGTTTGAGAAATCACCAGTTTTTTGCATATTATGTGAACTGCTTATTTCAACTTTCTGCACTCTTCCAGTTACGTATGATTTAAACCATTTGAGCACTGTCCCATTCAAACCACAGTACTTGAGCTTATCTAGCAGTATTCCATGATTTACACAATCAAAAGCCTTTGAGAGATCACAAAAAATCCCAACAGTTGACTTCCGGTTCCTCAGAGCATTTAATATTTCATTAGTGAAAGTATATATAGCAATTTCCATTGAAAAACCTTTCTGGAAACCAAACTGACATTTTGTTAAAACTTTATTTTGAACAAAGTTGTGTAGCTACTGTACAATACATTACTTTATCAAGAATTTTGGATAAGGCAGTCAGAAGAGAGATTGGGTGGCAGTTGTTGACATCAGACGTATCACCTTTTTTATGCAGTGGTTTAACAATGGCATACTTCAGTCTATCTGGGAAAATGCCCTGCTGCAGAGATTTATAACATATGTGGCTAAGAATCCCACTTATCTCTTGGGAACAAGCTTTTATTATTCTGCTGGAAATGCCATCAATTCCATGTGAGCTTTTATTCTTGAGTGAGTTTATTTTTCAGAAGGAGAGGTGAGTGGAATTTCAATTGTAACAAATTGTAACAAATTGTTACTGCCTTGCCTCTTCTAATGAACATTTAGATCCTATTTTCTCTACAACATTTAAAAAATGATTATTCAAAATGTTTTTGACTTCCAGCTTGTTGTTTGTCAAGTTTCCATTCACTTTGATGGTAATGCCGTCATCCTGTACTCTTGGTTGCCCTGTCTCCCTTGTAATAATATTCCAAATTGTTTTGATTTTGTTATCAGAGGTATTAATCTCAGACATGATGCACATGCTTCTGGACTTTTTAATAACCTTTCTTAATGTAGCACAGTAGTTTTTATAATATTTGGCTGTTTCTGGGTCATTACTCTTTCTTGTTGTTAGATACAGTTCCCTTTTGTGGTTACAAGATATTTTTATTCCTTTAGTAAGCCAAGGTTTTTTGCATGGTTTCTTATAATTAGATTTAACTACTTTCTTGGGTACACAGTTTTCAAATTCTCTTACAAGTGTATCATCAAATAAGTTATATTTTAAATTAGCATCAGGTTCCTTGTACACCTCATCCCAGTCTAATTGCTGAAGATTTTCCCTGAAATTTCTAATTGTTGAGTCATTAACTGAACGCACAACTTTGGAGGGTAGTTTTGAATTACTGGATGGAGCTATGTCATATACTGTAACTAGCTGAGCACCGTGATCAGAAAGGCCATTCTCAATAGGACAAGAATTTAGATTTTTAAACTTATCTTGGTCTATAAAAGTGTTACCTATCAATGTGCTGCTATACTTTACTGCCTGAGTAGGAAAATCAATGACAGATGTCAAATTGAAAGAACCGAGCAAGACTTCCAGGCCATTCTTCCTATTACACTCTTTCAGTGAATCAACATTGAAGTCTCCGCAAATAATAATTTGCTTTCCCCTATCTGACAGATAGCACAACAAGGCATCCAAGTATTGCAGGAATAAATGAAAGTTTCCTATATACTGTTACAATTATAAAAGAGCCCTCCCTCATTTGAAGTTGACATGAACATGCTTCTATATGTTGCTCTAGACAAAACTTTTTTGTATCTAAGCTTTTTACACAGTGATAACTTTTGACATATATGGCAACTCCTCCTCTCACCTTATTCTCACTACTCATATGTGCAGCTAGTTTATAACCACTGATATTTACCTTTTCCGTATCAGACACAATGTGATGCTCAGACAGGCATAGTATATCTATTACATTATCAGATTCAATGTCATCTAAACAAACCAGGAGATCATCTACTTTATTCTTCAATCCCGGAATATTTTGGCGAAAAATGGTAACATTATTTTTTACTTTACTTTTGTAAACAGAGTGCTGTAATCAAGTTTTGGACACGTTGAGTTCATCCGCACACAGAGCACCTCTCCTTTAGCATGACAATGACAGACCACACACGAGTCCTTCGACATCTGGAACAATCTGATGCCTCGGGTCCACTGTTAGTGACCGTCCTTCATAGGGTCTCAACTTGGCTCCATCTGATTTCAATCTGTTTCCAAAACTTAAAGAACTCTTTAAAGGACTTTTCTTTGATAGTGATGAAGGAGTGCAAGCAGAGCTGAGGTTCTGGCTCCATCAAACATTCTACAGTGATGGTATCAACATGACGGTTGTTTGCAGAATCCGTGCTGATTCCTATAGAGGAGATTTTTGTCCTCCAAAAAAGTCACTATGTGCAAGCACATAACATTCTGCAGAATTCTACAACAGATTGACAGCAGAGATGTAGACTTATACTTGTGTATGCATTTGAGGACCCATTTCAAAAGTAGGAATGACCTGCACCGTCTTAAAATCACTTGAATGTATCGTACCACTAATGATAGACTCCTGCTGGAAAAGAAGCAGTTTCTTTCATGTGATATATGTATAAACCAGCATGCCAGTTGCCTTTCCTGTGTTCACCTATTTTAGTTTATTTTCTATCTTGTACTAACTTACCTCGATAACTGTAATTTTGCTGTTGCCGATTGACGGACGGAACTAGCACAGTTTCAGTGTCCGACAGTGATTTAGATTTCCCGCTCAGTCCAAGTATCGATAGGGAGAATGTGTCAGAGATACTCAGACTACATATTTCAGCCACAACTAGCTCCTGTTCAAAGGGCTGCCACCAGTGCTAGCATATCACCTGGACTGGCTGCTGATGAGAGTATGTGGCCCGGCTCTTGCTAGCCAATCTCTTGTTCATCTTTGAAGCCTTTAATTGTGCGCCATTGAACAGTAGAGCTTTGATATTGCCTGTGATGTGTTTGTGATTTGGACTGTTGTGTAAGGTGACTTACTTACCCTCTAGATTTGGTTTTAAAACTGTGTTCTTCCTAAGCAGAGTAGGATGGAAAAGTGGTGATTAGTACCTTCTCACCGTGCAACTATTCCAGTGAGGTATGGATACCAAATTTCTCAAGTTCTGGCAACAGCAGTTTAGCAGCCACAGCAATAACTGCAGCAACAGCAACAGCTCAAACAATAGTGGGGACTTCAGCAGCTACAACAAGAGCAGCAATAGTAGGTGCATGAACAGTGGTGGGAATTCCATCAGCAATAGCAGAAACTGCTGTTCAAATGCTGAAAAACCAGCTAACAGTCTGCAGCTGCAGTTTCCTCACCTGGCCCTCACCCATTTGCTTACTTCGATAAGGCAAATGAGAGTTGGGAGGTCTGTTTATGTCATTTTGTCCTATCTTGCAACATAAATCAAGTAAATGACCCAGAACATCATTGTGCATTCTTACTGTCTTCTAGTAACAAATTGTACAATGTGGTGCAAAAACTATACCCACTCTCAAATCCAGTAGTTTGAGCTTTTCTGATGTTTGTGGTTTGTCAGTTGACTATTATGGTCACCAAATGCTTATCATTGCAAATAGGCTCAAATTTATCCAGTAATTTAAGCAACATAGGCAGATATATGCAGCACGGGCCACTGACTCGAAAGGCGCGACATGCGTGTGTGATTTGTCCTGTAAACAGTGTGGCACGTTGTATGCCAACTCGTTACTCCGTGAGCCACAAGTACATTATGTGTCTTTCTCCTCACAGAGAAGTTAGTGAGAAGGCTTTAGAGTTGTGTGATACAATCCTGAGTGATGTGCTAAAACTTGCCAAAGCTCGTGAAGTAACTGCTCCAGCAACAAGCTACATTTCAAAATTCTTCTGGTGTCGACATTGTCAGTAATATTAGCAACCACTGTGCTCTACAAATAACTGATGATTTACAATCAATCTCATCATCTAATTTACTAAGCACCCATTCATCTGGTGGTAAAGTGACACAGGATTCAGTAGTTAGCGTAGTAGTTAGCACTCCAATGCCTTCATCGTCAGCTGGCGCACAAACACAGAAGTGTTTTGTTCGCCACTGACGTGTCACAAACTGACTGGACACTCGTGCGACATTCCCATCATTGTCAAAGTGTCCCAGAAAAGTTTATGATCAAATCCTGTCCAGATTGTAGCCCACAGCATCAGTGACGTCACCGCCCTTTCCGTGATGTCATCTGTTTTGCATGCCACAAACCAGGGCACCTAGCAAATGCCTGCCTTGGCTGGTGTGTGTCAACAACATTAGTCATCAGCATGCTGTACACATCTTGCCAGTGCCCATAGCAACACTAGTACGGATGCAGAGCTTCATGTCGCAATTGGGCATTAACGAGGACACGTACTGGCAGTTTGGCTCCCCACAGCTGAGGTCCCCTCAGTGCAGAGTGGTGACGCACAGTGGCCAGTCAAGCACACAACAGGATCAGACTGCAATCAACACTAGATATAAAAATGTAGTTCAGCAACTAACCCTGCTAGTAGACACCTCTCGGATGACAACTAACATTTTTGGCCTAGACACTTTTGTCCTTTTCGGTTTTAAAATTCATGACCAGATGAATCTGGCTTCAGCTGTGATACCATTCACAGAACTTGGTACATTATGTGTACAATTTAAGTAACTGTTTGAATCTACATTAGGTTGTGCAATGAGGTTGCAGATCCTGTCGATTGACAGTGCCTAAGCTTTTTGGATCTCATTCAGTGTCTTCACCATGCTTGAGCATGTTACAGCAGAACTAGACAGGTTGCAAAGTATGGGAGTTATATTCCCAGTTTCATCTAGCCAGTTTCATACGTCTGGGCTCGTACTTTCGGCTAGAACCCCACGTAGACCCAAAGCATCGTCACTGGCAATTGTTTGAAACTACAGCCGGCCAGGAGCATCTGGTCTGGCATCAGAATCTGCCATCCACAATGTGACATTTTGCCCCTCCCCCCTCCACTTTCCCCTCAACTGTTGACTGGATACGACTGCAACCACGCCAGGGACAAGCCTGCCAACCAGCCTGCCCAGTACCGTCACAATCTCTGCCCTCATGTCAGGTGTCGACGAGGATTCCAAAATGACCAGCAATGGGAGCCGATAGAGATGGAACCACTTCCTCCCCCTAGGTTACCTCTGGCTCCCACAACCATCATCACACCATCAATGGAGATTGAGCATCTTTGGACTGAACCTATCTCTGCCACGACCAGCACCTACTCTCCTGCAGGCAGGCCCACACTGCACACTTGAACCTGTCGATCAGCTGGATCTCCTACGGGCACTGCCACCTTCTGATCCAGCTGATCACGTCGAGGAACTACCGCGGGAGCTCGGTGGGTATCCGGGCACCTCTCTCCCCTTCCTCAGTGAAGTCAGCATCAGCCTGGCCCTTTCCATCCCTACACGTCAATTAAATGGCGAAAGCATTTAGTATCCGACAGTGATTTGGATTCTCTGCCCAGCCCAAGTATTTGACAGGGTAAACATGACAGAGATACTCAGGCAACATATTACTGCTGCATCTCGCTCCCACATGAAGCAGCACTGGCATATCAGCTGGCGCCAGTCACTAATGAGATTATCCTGGCAAGTACCGCAGCCCAGCTCCTGCTAGCCAGTCTCTTACTAGTCTTTGCAGCCATTAGTTATGCACCATTAAACAGTAGTTTTGTCCTTGCCTGTGTTATACTTGTGATTTGGATTTCTCCCTGGACTATTCTATATGCTTAAGATGACTTTGCTACACTCTGGTCTTGTTTTTAGTTACCTGTCCACTTCATGAACTCCACCACCATCGACCTCAGGAACTGCCTCTTGGTTCCACCAGTCTCTGCATAACTCCCAGCACAAGTGATCATAAACTGTGTTCTTCCTCTGCAGAGTAGGAAAATGAAACAGTGAAACAATTTTGGAAAATGGAATTTAGTTTCAGCCATCTCTCTGTCATGTTCTATTTCAGTGCCCGTATGTTCACCGAGTGACCAGATATATAACTTTGATCTGTTTACTGACTTAATTTAACACCAAAGCTTCTTTGGATTTTCTGTCAGATTTTTACATAGAATTTTACTTTCAAATTCATAAGCTTCATGCTTGGCTCTCCACATGCACTTTCTTTGCAAAGCTGTGACTATGTTCAAATCTGTGGTAAATATCTCTTTGCTTTTGGAGCACCTGTCTAATGTGGTCATTGGACTCTGGAGGCACTTACCCTCACAACTTTGCTCAATACATACCTTTCTAAGGTGTATTGTACAATACATTTTAACTTTGTGCATTTGCATCCAAAATTTTTAGACTCAAGAGATGAATAATTGATGGTTGCATCTGAAACTAGTTTTTTTCTTTTTTGCTCTACCTGGGCTGCAGAAAGAGAGAGAGCGAGATGATCCCAGGTATTTGGAGAACTCTATGTTTATTCTTGAAGTTTTTACTTTAGGCACTCTGTCACTCTCAAAGGTTATACAACTTTTCTTCAGAAAAGTCAGGGCACTCCTCCCTCAAAATCAAATCTTTTCAGGAAGCAGATCCTGATTCGTACAGATGCTCATGGTTTATTCACTAATTAGTTACCTTAAATGTTTCCCTGGTTGCCTAGCATTCACATTTAACAGTGATGTGAATAAACCTTGATCACTTACAACACAGAACTGCTGTAAATAAAAAAAGTAGTCTTGTAAACATTACTGATTCACTCAAGGCTCAGATGTGATATTTTTAAATGCAAGACATGATTAACAATATTCTGCAGCCCCACGACAGACTTTTGGTCCATTTTCATAAAAAAATTGGTTGTACTTTTTGGTAAAGTCTTACAATGTTATGTGTATTATTTTAATGTGATTGTTTCCAAACACATCCACTCACCTCTATCTAGCAGTGTATAAGTACAAAATGTAAATCAGCTGATGCAAATGACCATTATACATTATTAGTATAACCATGAAAGGGTGATTACAGGCTGGCCGATGACAACAGACTTTTTTTAGCTAATGTTACATGGTGCACACTTCTATGGCAATTATGAGAAGCATTTAACTTTCCTGGTACTTCTTCCACAGCTGAATGACCACTGTACAGAGAAATGAGCCATATTGAAATGATTTAGCTTCATTGGAAAAGCCAAACTACTGCTGAAGAAAAAAAGCCCGTATTACAATGATAGACACTCTTTGCCCTGGTTCCAATCTTCCAAACGCATGCACCATAATAGATCTGTGAATGAATGTCGTAGCTAGTCATTATTATGATTTTCGCTTACTAAGACACAACATAGGCAACTGTTGCAAATGGTAAGCTTGGAATGAAGGTCAGATTGTTTAAATAGCTGTATCCAAACATGTAATTGAAGAGCTACTTACCACATTATTGGCCTTGCTTGTCATCCTGAGAAGCAATCGGAGATTGTTGAAAAGATTAGAGTGCTTTACCATTACAACATCAACACAACCATCCCCTATATGACAGTATGGTGACATGCCATTTGGACTTCGTTGACATGCACAGGACACGTTTGCACAGTTCACCATAAAGAATTTACCACGGAATGTCTTCCATTCTGCAAAGATATAAGAACAGTTAATATATTGTCATCAGTGTTACTGTGATGGTTTGAACTAACTGGTAGCTAATTAACAAGAGTCAGGATATGTGAAATGGTACACTGATTATCACATGCAATAAACACACATTATCATTTCTATATACATTCACCTGAAATATTTTGAAAATTAATAAATTAAGGGTCCAAGAACTATATGAGAAATGAATACAGAAAACTATACTGCTTGAAATGAATGTATACAGGAGCCTACATGAATTATTTTATTCAATTTATCAAAATACCATATTTACCCAAATATAAGGTGGCCCTGAATATAAGACAACCCCCCCCCCCCCCCTTTTTCTAAAGAGGCTCCCTGGGTAAAAATTTATTTTTTAATCAAATTTAAAATCTAATTTTCATCAAAATTACAAACTTTGATTGCCTGCACTTTGATAACATAAGGAGAAATTTTCAACAAAAAGAAATTATTTGCATTAATTTTTATCTTCACTGCCTTTTTTGTTTACTTAGCCTGTAGTCTGGGGAATCATTATTTTAATCATCACCATTCTCATTCTAACAGGATAGCTGTGAAATTTATATCTCCGTTGTCACAAATATTTGGCTGTTTCTTCCGAATATGTTGCAATTTCGTTTCTACACTGATGTGAGAATGTTACAGTGTCTCTTGTTTCCAAATATATCATCTGCCCACCACTCTCTCATCGACTGTGTAGAACCACCAGCTGACACACCCCCAATCATTCCCATTGTACCTAATGATAAGTGTCAACAACACTGCTGCACAAAACACATAATTACACCACTGGCCCCCATCAATACTTTTAGTGTCTCCTGCTGAAATGTATGCTATTGCAGGGTGTATATGCAGACAAGACAAAAAATTTGCGGATTTTTCCTGGATCTCCCGGTTAAAAATGAACTTTTTCCCTCGTCAAAATACACTTCTTCTGAGGTGAAAATACACTTTTCCCATGGTAAGTGACCATGTACTTTCCCTTGGAGCTGTAAAAATATCAATCTTTTGAATGGTAATGTTTTATACATCAGAATAGAACTTTCCAGCACTTTAGGAAACAAAACTCAGAAAAAAAGAAAGAGAGAGAGAGAAAAGAAAAAACGAAGACAGGAAGAAAGAAAGCAACGTGTTTTCGAAAGATCTTTGATGTGCAGCAACACTACGCTCTGTATTTTCATATCACGAAAGTATAAATGTAGTCAGCCAACAGCAACATAAGTAGCATGTATACACGAATAGGAAAAGTTAATAGTTTCAATTAATGTACATACTGTAGCTACAAGAAAAGCTAAGCTTTCATATATAATATTGGTCTTGAAGATTAATAAGCTACAAGAAAAGCTAAGCTTTCACATATAATATTGGTCTTTCTAGCATGTTTTACACTTTAAGATACATCACACAAATGTGCCAGTCAAATTTTAAACAGTGACATTAATGTCTGGTCTTCTGGGCTCGAAATTATTTTAAGCAGCTGGTACTCAGTGTGTTAATTTTTAAATGAAAGTCAGATGCTCTCTGATTTAAGAAATTCATTGCACATCCACACACATAACATAATTCATCTTGCGTAAAAAGAATTCCCTTTGAAAATAATGATTTTCAAAGAACCATTTGCAATATTTTCCCGCAACTTCTAAGACATATGTTCATATGCATATAGCACTAACAGATCTTACACGACATCAAAAAAGAAACAGGACATCAGAGGATACTCCACAAGCACAGGAATTTCATAAATCATACTAAACTGCATAATTCAGCTTAAATGACACATTCAAATGTCCAGATTCACAATGAAGTAGGCCCAATCTGATATTAAGCTTTTCAGTGAACTTTTTGGGATCCAAATTTTCTTGGAGTACCAGAACTGTTCTGTCTCAATGTTTGGTTCTTTACTATCACATAATGTTGTATGTGTCAGAAAGTAAAAATGTGCACTTGAAATTTGGTAAGGAGTTGAAACTAGCCAATAGTGTGGAATGAAACACTTTGTTTTTTATAAATTGATTGCATCTGCAGAAAAGATTAATAAAAGCCACATTTATTTAGCAAACAGACAAACATAATTTCATTGTTGTGCAGGGCAATTAATGCTTGATTGCCAAAAATGTGGAAATAAAATCAAATCAGAAATCTGAAAGTCATAACATATTTTAGCCTTCTGTAATTATGTGAATGTATTTTAATTCACTTGATAGCTCCCAGCCACAGAAATCCATTTTGTTTTCATTTGATGTATGAACTGTAAATGAAGACGAAGCAGCAAAATCACTAAATGTAAACACAGATCACTATCCCCCTCTCCACTACATCCCAGACTGCTCAGTGCATGCGCAAATCTGTCTGCTTGGACGTGCCAGAAAAATTTTTCTGGGTAGCATAACTGCTTATTGCTACCGCTGCAGCCACATTTCAAGTAGGCAGACACATGAGTATGTGCTGTTCATATGCAGTTCAACTGCACATGCACATGAGCCCACTGGCAACTGCTGAAATTGAACTTAATGTAAACAGTTATGACATCTTGCTCATCGGAAGCAGTTTGCTGTTAGGAAGTATTCCATTGTCTTCGTCCTTAAGCCTTTGACACATTTTGCTTTTGGCAGGCGCCTGTGTGTGCACTGTGTTTTGTTATTGTAAATGGCGCAATTCCTTTGCAACTTAAGTTTTATTTTTGTTTTATTCTCTCTTTTATGTTTTATAGCTAAAGTATTATTCTGCAGTAGTGGCATTCAGTAAAATTCTTCGTTAGGCTATCAGTTCTTACCAGTCAAAATTACAAAAATTTGACTGAAGACTAAATGAAAAATTCCTGGAATCCTAAAAAATTCCCATGGCCGGATTTCCCAGAGCGTATACACCCTGTATTGTTGAGTATTTGTCCAATTTTAAAGTAAATTCAATACAGAGTACAAACTGATTCAGGAAACCTGCAGTTTAAACATGTTCAAAAAAAGCCAAAGTATGCAGTATACATCCCCATGGTTGGTTGCACAACGAAATTTCTGCCTGCTAATCACTCCCCTCCTGGCACTCCCCGCAGTTCTCAGACCAGCTAGGTCACTGTTCCCCCTCCATCTTTCTGTAGTGCTGTGCTTGAGCAACAGTGAAGCATGGACAGCAATATCTTCTAGAGTGCAGGTCATATGTAACAACAGCAACTAATATATAAATAAAAGATCGCAATCAATATTCAGTCCAATTCTAGAACTTTTGCTCGCCCCACTATCTAGTGACATTTGTTTGTACTATCTCCACAATGAGTCTTTCCACTGTAATTTATTCTCATGACAACAATTACAGACGTTTTAGTATGATTTATTTCATTTCTTAGACATTTCATTCTAGATTGATTTTCCTTCTCATTTCATCTGAATGTTATCATTTTGTTCTAAATGTGATTAAAAGCTGGTGCTGATTTTCTCCAGTATCCTAACACGTGTACAGCAACTGAATTTCTCATTTGCAGCCCACTTCTTTCTCATAACCAAATAAGATACTGACTTTGGTTCAGAATCAAGTAATTGTTTTTGAAGGACAAGATGTTTGTCTTTGAATGTTACCTTCACATAAATGTGTGTAAATGGGATCCATACATGTATGGGAACTTTTATTGCAAACCTGTTCAAATACAACAAAAGTTTGTAAGTTGAAAGAACTTAATGTCATTTTCCACTGTGTTTCACAAAACTGATAATTTTAAGCAGAGCATTAGACTGTTGTAGTGGCTAGTTCATAGTTTCTCGCCTATCCCTTGCACTATTGCCATGAATCAAATGTCACGTGGTAGTTCAAGCAATGCTGATACTGTATCAAGCACTTCGGCATATTGGGAAATCTCAAGTCTACTTGAACGCAAGTATTGTTTGATATGTCCTACCCTTTGGGATTGTTCAAAATAAATTTGTATGCGCCTCATTAGTTAAAACTGTCATTTAATGTAGGCATGACCACCAACGAGCTGTCCATCAGAATGAATGGCTACCACAAAACTGTAGCTAAGAACAGAGCTTACCACCTGGCGGTGGAACATGCTGAGCACAGCATGGTCAAGATCAATGGCTGCTTCACAACCTGTCCCATCTGGATACTTCCCTCCAGCACCAGATTTTCTGAACTACATAAGAACTCATCAGCTCCAGCATCCATTTCTCACATTCCTAGCTTTTGTGCCTGCTGCCTCTTGCTCATGCATCTCTATCCAGGGTGTATACACAGACAAGGAAAAAAAATTCCCAGATTTTTCCTGGATTTCCCGGTTAAAAATACACTTTGTCCCGGGTGAAAACACGCTTTTTCCATGTTAAGTGACAGTATATTTTCCCCTCACCAATCCTTTGAATGGTTATGGCTTTATACATGGGCTTAGAATTTCCCAGCACTTTAGAAAACAAAACTCAGAGAAAAGGACACGTTTTGGAAATACCTTTGATATGCAGCAACATGTACACTGCGTATTTTTTTATTATGAAAGTATACATTGGAATTCCACCAAACACCGCTTGTTACTTTCTGAATCATTGAAATCGAGACTGCGATGTGCTTCTGTAAGCCATTCTTAGCTCATGTCACGTGATCTCGCCAGCCAATGACAGTGGTTATTCAAAGCATAGGACAAATGATGTAGTCAGCCAACAGCAACATCACTGTTACATAGCACGAACACATAAACAGGGAGAGTTAATAGTTTAAATTAATATACATAGTGTTGCTGCAAGAAAAGCAAAGCTTTCACATATAATATTGGTCTCTAACGTCAACAAGCAGCAAGAGAAGCTAAGCTTTCACATATAATGTTGATCTTTTTTGCACATGTTACACTTTAAGATATATCACACAAATGTGCCAGTAAAATTTTTAATAATGACAAATGTCTGATCTTCAGGGTTCAAAATTGTTCTAAATGGCTCGTCATCAAAGAGCTGATTTTTAAATGAGAGTCAAACGCTCTGTGATTTAAGAAATTCAAGGTACATTCTCGCACATAGTTCAACTTACGTAAAAGGATATTTACTTTGAAAGTAACGTTTTTCAAACCACCATTTGCAATATTTTCCTGTGACCTGTTATAAATAGATTCCTGTTAATGAATCTTCCATCGGTTCTTGGTAGAACAACATTATAATAAATGAAAAGCACCAGTTTGCATTTGTTCTACAATATTACTTTTATTGTTAACTGGTTTTTGGCTTACAAGGCCATCTTCAGACATTTACTGAGTATTATAACCAAAGAAGTTACAATGTTTGCAAACAACATTGGAAGAGAAGTAACACATCCAGACTGAAGTAGAAACATACAGTAAGTAACATCTTTGACAGTGTGGTGGTAGTGCAGTGAAAAAGTAAAAATTGAACAGTACATAAATAACAATAGAGCAAGCAGGAAAACCATGAACACAAAATAGGGATAGCATGCCCACATAACAGTTTCTATTAATAAACAGAACTAATAAAATAAAATAAAATTAGTACTAGAGTAGGCTACAACAGGAGGTATGAAACATGGAGAGTAATAAACAAACCAATCAAAAGAAGAGACAATTATCAATGGAACTACAGAATGCATAAGGAACTTAAACAATATCAATAAGAAAAATAGAAATCAATAAATGCAGGAAAATGGAGGCGTTTGAGGGAACCTACAGTAAATGCAATCTTTAAGGGTGTGGTGGTACTGCATTTTGACATTAACATTATAATCAAAACAGTGGCTGTGTAACAGTTTGCATTAAATAAATGAACAAAGTAAAATATGAACAATATTTGATGAGACAACTACAAGAGGTGTTAAACATGGACAGTAATACAAGTACCAGTTAAAAGAAAGCCTTAACTATTAAAACTACAGTCTATATGTAATACAAAGACCACTTCAACGAAACAAAAGAACTTAATGAATACAGGAAATGGGAATATGTAGGAAGAGACAGTGTGAGAAGTAATGAACAACAGCGATGATTATATGAAGTTTAGGAGAGGGGAAGTGTTGAGCTGTGTCTGGTCATTTAGGATTAAATCTGGACTGTGAGCAAGATGTTTGTTAATTTCCAGGGCTTCCAGCAGGTTGAGTTTATGGCCTTTGTTTGTTAGGTGAAGTACACGGGACACTGGCTGGTAGTTGTGACCCTCACTCAGTACATGCTCAGCAAATGCAGAGTCTGAATTATGCAACCTCCAGCTGCATTCATGTTCAGCCAGCCTAGCTGCTATGTCTCTGCCTGACTGACCAATGTAAAATTTGTCACAATCAGAACAGGTAATTTTGTATACCCCACTGTTGGCTAATAACTGGATCTTATCTTTGCTATTAAAAACACACTATTTATTGCTAAAGTTCCTTATGTATTCTGTAGTTACATTGATAATTGTCTCTTCTTTTGATTGGTTTGTTTATCACTCTCCATGTTTCATACCTCCTGTTGTAGCCTACTCTAGTACTAATTTTATTTTATTTTATTAGTTCTGTTTATTAATAGAAACTGTTATGTGGGCATGCTATCCCTATTTTGTGTTAAAGGTTTTCCTGCTTGCTCTATTGTTATTTATGTACTGTTCAATTTTTACTTTTTCACTGCATTACCACCACACTGTCCAAGATGTTACTTACTGTATGTTTCTACTTCAGTCTGGACGTGTTACTTCTCATCCAATGTTGTTTGCAAACATTGTAACTTCTTTGGTGATAATACTCAGTAAATGTCTGAAGGTGGCCTTGTAAGCCAAAAACCGGTTAACAATAAAAGTAATATTGCAGAACAAAAGCAGACTGGTGCTTTTCATTTATTAGACATAGGTTGCCAGAGAGCACAAATAACAGGCGATACCGTGCTTGTGCAGCTACCATGATATAGGAAGCCCGTATGTACGTACGTGTAAAACATTGAAAGATCATACATTATGACATAAAAGAAACAAGATATCTGAGGATACTCCAAGCGCATCAGAATTTTGTGAACCATACTAAAATGTGCACATTTAAAGTACATACTTAAAGTGCACATTCGTATGTCCTGATTCCCAATGAAGTAGACTTCGACCTGATATTAAGCTTTTCAGTGTGGTTTTCGGGATGTAAATTTTCTTGGAGCACCAGTACTGTATTATATCATGTTTGTTTCTTTATTATGGCATAATGCATATGTGCTAGAAGATGAAAACATGCACTTGAAATGCAGCAAACAGTTGAAACTAGCCAGTACTGTGGAATTAAACATTATGTTTCAAATACATTGACTGCCTCTGCGGAAAAGGTTAATAAAAGTCAAATTTCTTTAGCAAATAGACAAAAATAACTTCACTGTTCTGCAAGGCAATTAATGCTTGACTGTCAGAAAGGTGGAAATAAAAAAAAATCTGTAACTAATGACATATTTTAGCTTTCCATAATTATGTGAATGTATTTTAATTCACTTGACAGCTCCCGGTCACAGATCTCCAGTTTGTTTTCATTTGACGTGAGAGTAAATGAAGGGGAAACAGCAAAATCACTAAATGTAAACATGGGTCATGTGGAGACTACCCACTATAACTCAGACTGCTCTGCGCATCAGCCCCGGATCTACGATATTTGTGAACCGGGTCAATACTAAAATAAAATCGAATTTTCAATAATATGTTCATCTTGTAGGGCACATCTTTCTGAAAAGTCTGAAACATAAAACATACGTGCTTGAGGAAATGTAAGTCATGTTATTTGGTATTAAGTGTGCCAAAGTGCAGTGCCACACCTCTTCATAAAGCATTCTTCTACCGCACGTCACTGTATTTCACTCTGTGGAATTGAAATGTGTGTATTTTGTAATGGATGCCATCGAACTATATTCAGGACAGCAGCAATTGAAATGTCCTGTGGTGCCTCTCCTGCTCCCAGTCGGTCGGTTTGACAGCCTGCCCCTCTTAAAAAAAATCACACAATTAATAGCGGATGGGACTATTTGTAATTGGGAGAACAAGACTCTTCAGAAAATTTGCACTTTTTATTGCCTATTAGCTAATAACTTCATGTTTTGTGTGACATAAAATTAAATATAGGATACATAAAACCAATAAAGACAAGAGACGAGCAAGAAAGTACACGTTACTTCAATCCTTAGCTCCTAGCATTTTTTTCTCTCTAATCTTGCTACAGCTTTAAATGGCGTGCTTTCCTTTCTGTGAAAGAATCTACTACCTCATCAAAGTTCATCAAACGTTTTGCTACATGAAAAATCAAAATGCCATTATCTAATACTGAAAAAGCTGTTAACACAAATAATATCCAAGACTGGTGTGGTTTCTTGATCTGATTACGTCTATTTTGTCACTGTCTGCTAGATAAAACAAAATCTAGGCCTTTCTAATATAGGAGCAATTTTGTAATACACACCAAATAAACGAGACTGTTTTGGCACAAATGGCCATTTTTATAACATGACAGAATATAATTCATGAAGTACCAATATTATTAGGCCTACTACAAGCAAAAAGCTTTATGTTGGAAAATAGTTTCACATTTCATTCATATGCACCAGCTTCTCAAGCATGAGATCAAAAAGCAGTATTAAGAAATTTTTATATAAATCTGGAACTGTCTCATTCTTCCATAATTTGTGTGATGTCCCCGTTTCTTCTCCTTCCTCGTTCTAACAAACAATCTTGTCATCACCAATTCTGCAGCTATTCCTGCCATTGTCAAAATCTGTTCACCGATTAACTTCAGTAAACTTGCCAGAATCACAGGTTTAGTTATCCCGCGATTGTTTTCCGTGTTACTTCCAGAATAGAACTTAAGAGGCTGCTAGCTAGGGACTGTACAACTGGTCCTTACTAGTGTAGCGATCTGGCCAGAAATTTTCTGTAAAAATTTCATATTCTTGGATACACCGAGAAGATAATACATAATCTCTCTCACCTGTTATTCCTGTCAGTCATTTATTTCCATTCTGGTAGTCTGAATCTATGGATTTTGCTAGTAATTATAACAACGCTGATCATTCGCAAACCCAATCAACCACATAATCAGAAAGCGATTGGCATTCATCTGTTTGGCTTTACTCCGCTCAACTCGTACAGCCCCATCCCCTTTTGCCTGCGGAAAGTTTATTTCTAGATGCGGCGAGGATTCTCCTGACAGAGGCATCATGTACACTATGCACGCATTCAAAAATCAACTTATGATTCATTCAGAAATCAACTTAAAATGTGTTCAAAAATGTTTAAAAACCAACAGGGAACTGTTTCAAAATCATACGAATAATCGATAGACCAATGTGTGCCGGATGCTAGGCACTTTGTAAAACAAGTTTTTTTTCCTCAAGAATATGAATTTGGCGCCCCCTTTTACCGGTAGCATCTAGCTGCTTGCTGCGACTGCTTGCACAGTCCACAGCCACATTCCAGAAGCAGGAGAATCTACTGCCCAAACGCAACTCAACTGCACATGTGCATTATCCCAATCGTAACTGCTAAAACAAATCTAATGTAAACAGTTGTGACTTCACGCTCATTGGAGGCAATTTGTTGTTATGAAGCATTGCATAGTCTTCCTAAGCCTCTGACACATTTTGCTGTTGGCAGACGCTTGCATGAGCACTGTGTGTTGTTGTTGTTGTTGTTGTTGTTGTTGTATATAGCGCATTTCCTTTGCAATTTAAGTTATTTTCATTTTCTCCTCTTGTTTATGTTTTATTGTTGAAGTATTATTCTGCAGTAGCAGGAAACAGTAATATCCTTTGTTAGAGTATCAGTTCTTACCAGTCAAAATTACAAAAATTTAACTGAAAACTAAAACAATGAAAAATTCCCAGAATTCTAAAAAATTCCCGGGTTTTTTCCGGTTTTCTCACGGATGAAAAAATTCCCGGGTTTTTCCCGGATCTCCCAGTTGTCTCAGGTCATATACACCCTGTCTATCCCACACACCTGCTGCCTCCCTCCAAGCCACCTGCTAAATCTCTTGGACCCTCCTCCTGCTTCCCACCTCTTTCTCCCTTTGTTAGACATGCTGGTTTCACTATATGATACTCAGATCAAGGTTAAGGAGTTTGTCCCACAAACAAGTTAAGTTGACTTCAAAATATAGATGAATAGGTCCTAAATGAAGTTACATTTCTCAAGTCACTCAATGAAGTAACAGTCTAGAACCATACAACTATCCAATTCCACATTCAGTACTTCTTTGGTGGTGTAAACATGTGTGTTGATCACTTGAGCTCTAATGAATTAGACAGCGATGCCATGGCAATACTTAAATTAAGATGCACGTGGAAGGAATGATAAGATTAAACTGCATTTGTACCACAAGATCACAACATTTTTGTCCTCCCCATATTGTGAGCTTTGTATGCTGAGCACTGAAGACAGAGATAACGTTTTCAAAGAGGTTGGTTCTCTGTATGTAGATATCAAATTGCAATCTTGGTTCTTTCTAGTTACTCAATGTTCAGATGAAAGTACACAAGGCCTCTTTACACTGGCTCATCCACTGGAGTTCGAGAGGTACGCATAAAGTGTAGACCACGTGAACAAATGCTATGAAGTATCATTGTACCTCTGAGTCACTGCAACCAAACAGGATGCAAAAGCAGAAACAAATATTCTTGGATGGTGGAAAGAACAAAAAAAGACAGTACGTTCTCAGGCACATGTACTCCAGCCTCAAGTGGTTCTACAGAGAGGAATTTCAGTGCTACTGGTTCGGTTGTATGACTGTTGCAATTGGCTGGAGCCTAATGTCATGCATAACATTTTACTGGTTCACAGTAACAGTATCTGTTAAGTACTTATGACAGGTCAATTGATGTTGATTCTATTCAGATATTAAATGAATATCATGATATAATGTTGTTTAAATTTAATGATTCTAAAAGCACCTAACTGGCAGACCACTATATCTAAGAAATTGCTTAAACTTCAGATAACCAACAACACAGAGTTGTCGCACTACTCATAACCACTGTTAAATGTAGATGGACTGGTTTTTAACTCACACAGTTTGCAACAGGCATGTTAAAGCAATCCCTATGTTTGTGCAAACTAGAATGTTATGTACAACATTAATGCAATGAGACTACAAATATACACTAGCAAATCAAGTGCATCAGTTTGCGTATTTTTTTATAGTGATAAGTTGTGTTTATAGACTAACAGTGAGTTTTGTAGCATATAATTTATTTCTGCAATTTTTTAAAGACTGCTGAAAATTTATTTTAATATTTAACCACTATTCATAGAATACACCTCATCCTCATGTCCTGTTAGAAATTCTCTGAATAGAGAGTAAAGACTGAAACAAATTTACAGTAGTCTTCAAAAAAGTTTTTCTGAAATGTTCACACACACACACACACACACACACACGCACACACATGTAAACACATACATATACATGTACACATATAGTCCTCTATGAGGGGAGGACTTGGCTGACAAAGTGATAGAAGAAGAAACTGGAGTCGATATAGGAGACATTGGAGATCCAGTATTAGAGTCAGAATTTAAAAGAGCTTGAACACTTAAGATCAAATAAAGCAGAAGGGATAAATAATATTCCAGAAGAATTTCTAAAATTATTGAGGGAAGTGTCAAGTAAACAACTATTCAAGTTGGTGTGCAGAATATATCAGAGTGGCAAGGTACCATCATGTTTTTGGAAAAAATATCATCCACACAAATCGGAAGATAGCAAGGGCCAATAAGTGCAAGAACTATTGCACAATCAGCGTAACAGCTCATGTAGCCAAGCTGCTGAGAAGAATAATATACAGAAGAATGGGAAAAAATTGAAGATCTGTTATATAATAATCAGTTTGGCTTTAGGAAAGGTAGAGGCACCAGAGAGGCGATTCTGACATTACAGTTGATAATGTAAGCAAGACTAAAGAAAAATCAAGACATGGTTATAGGATTTGTTGACCTAGAAACAGCATTGGACAATGTCAAATAGGGCAGCATGTTTTAAATTCTGAGAAAAATAAGAGTACATTATAGGGAAAGATGGGTAATATACAGTATGTACAAGAACCAAGAAGGAACAATAAGATTTGATGACCAAGAATGAAGTGCTCAAGTTAAAAAGGGTGTAAGACAGGGATGCAGCCTTTAACCTCTATTGTTCAATCTCTGCATCAAAGAAGCAATCACAGAAATAAAGGAAAGCTTCAAGGGTGGGATTAACATCCATGGTGAAAGGATATAAATGAAAACATTCACTTAAGACATTGCTATCCTCAGTGAAAGTGAAGAAGACTCACAGGATCTGCTGAATGGGATGAACAGTCTAATGAGTACAGAATATGGATTAAGAGTAAACCAGAAAAAGATGAAAGTAATTAGAAACAGCAGAAATAAGAGTGGCAAGAAAGTTAACATCAAAATTAATGATCAGAAAGTAGATGAAGTTAAGGAATACTGCTACCTTGGAAGCAAAGTAACCTATGATGGACAAAGCACGGTGGACACATGAAGCAAACTAGGTCAGGCAAAAAGGCAGACTTCTGTCTACTGGTATCGAACACAGGCCTTTATTTCAGAAAGAAATTGCTGAGAATGTACGTTTGGAGCACAGAAAGGTATGGTAGTAAATCATGGAAAGTGGGTAAAGTGGAAGAGAATAGTATTCAAGCATTTGAGACATGGTGCTACAGAAGAATGTTGAAAATCTGAAATCTAGGGGACTGATGACATAAGTAATGTGGTTCTCTGCAGAACTGGTGAAGAAAGGAACACAAGGAAAACACTGACAAGAAGAAGGGACAGGATGATAGCGCATGTTTTAAGTCATCAGGGAATAACTCCCTGGTACTAGAGGAAAAAAACTGTAGGGAAAGACAAGAGATTGGAATGCATCCAGCAAATAATTGAGGATATAATGTGCAAATGCTACTCTGAATGAAAAGGTTGGCGCTGGAGAGGAATTCGTGATGGCCTGCATCAAACCAGTCAGAAAACTGTTGACTTCAAACACACACACACACACACACACACACACACACACACACACACACACAAACCTATACTTATGTATGTACATACAGAAAAATATTCTCTGCTAACCCATCAGTAATAGTAAATAATTAGCGACCTGCCCCAGCTTCACACGCGGGTTTCACAAAATATCTATGGTTGGATGAATTGTCTGGCATAGTGGTATTATGAGGGGTGTTCAGTAAGTAATGCAACACTTTTTTTTCTCAGACAATTGCAGTTTAAAATATGTGGATTTGTTGTGGGACATCATGGAATATTCCTGCTTCTGCCTTTATAGTTTCACGAAGTTCCGACAGGCGGCGGCGCTATACGTAACCTTCAAAATGGTGTCTGTAACAGAGGTGTTTTCCAAGCAGAGAGCTGTCTTTTGAGTTTCCTTTGGTGGAAAACCAGAGCATCACAGATATTCATAGGCACCTGGAGAATGTCTACGGTGTGATGCTGAGTAAGGCATCTGTCATCATCGCAACAAGAATGAGTAAACCTGTCTGATCTCGCACAAGCCGGATGGCCACGTACAGCTGTGACTCCTGCAATGTTGGAATGTGCAGATACTCTCATTCGAACTGATCAACGGTTGACAATGAAGTACCTCGCTACTCAACTGGATGTCTCTCTCAGTAGTGCTGACGCAATCGCCCTCCAGTTGGGGTACTCACGGGGTGCCCACCGTGTTCCTTGTTGCCTAACAGAAGACTTCATCTGTTTGGTCCTATGAAGGATGCACTCTGTGGGAAGTAGTACGTGGATGATGAGGAGGTTATTGATGCAGCGAGACATTGGCTCTGATGTTGATTAGTAGAGTGATAACATGCAGGCATACAGGCCCTCCCAGTAAGGTGACATAATGCTGTTGCACTGAATCGAGATTAATGTGAAAAATAGGGTTTTGTAGCCAAAAGAGTCTCGAATAATAGGATGTATTGGAATCCTGAATAAAACCATCCTGCATTCAGAAAAAAAACTTGTGTTACATTACTTATTGAATGCCCCTCGTAAATTATACACACAAACATTTCTTATGAAATAGAGTACCTATTAGTGAAAACCATACCAAAATCCTTATAGTAGTTCCTGAGATTAGTCTTCACACACAGACAGAAAAAAGCAGCATGGAACTTTAATCTATATTATTAATAAAACTATAAAACCATTGTGTATGTCTGTCTGTCTGTTCGAACATGCTAATCTCCAAAAGTACTAGACAAATTTTCATGGGGTTTTTGGAGATAGCTCACGCATAACTTGGAGCACCTTATAGGCTTTGTTTCCTCAAAGTCTGAACACGGAGAAAAAAGATATTGTGGTTTAAAGTCTTATCTAAAACTGCCTGCTCAGCTTAGTAACTCAAATGTTTAATCATCATGGCAAAACACACAAAGAAGAAATAGACGGTGCTGTTAGTTTTGGAGTACACCAAAGAACCAATAGATAACACCGTTCATTTTTTTTCATTCAGTGACAGATGTATTTTCAGAAGTTTATACCAATGACAGAATTAAGCACCACAATCATATCTTTACAAATACAATCTAACAGTGGATTTACTTAGCTAGGATATACAGATTTACTGATTTTGCTTTATGTATTAAACACTTAATGACAGTGCTCTGCTTCTTTCAGTAAGCTTTTACTTACATACTGTGCTAGGAAAAATGAATTTATTAAGTTTGATTTGGCTGCTCAATCATTACACATATTTTTTTTGAAACCTCCTGGCACATTAAAACTGCATGCCGCATCAAGAGTCGAACTCGGGACCTTTGCCTTACGTGGGCAAGTGCTCTACCGACTGAGCTATCCAAGCACGACTCATGACTCATCCTCACAGGTTCAATCTGCCAGTACCTCATCTCCTACTATCCAAACTTCACAGAAATTCTTCTGCAAACCTTGCAGAACTAGCACTCCTGGAAGAAAGGATGTGCACAGACAGGGCTTTGCCACAGCCTGGGGATGTTTCCAGAATGATATTCTGGATATTTTGTTTTGTTAAAAAAAATAAAAATAAAATAAAAAGGCAACTCTTTCTGAATACATGAGCATAGCTAAAAGACTGAGGACCCTGCAGTCTCAAGAATCCAATGAAGATCATGAGGTGAGACTTGCTGTGGCTCCAGAATATCAGGCTTTAACTCTCTATTTGGAAACTCTTTCCAAAATTGATGCACTACGTACCTCTGATCAGGAGTGACATGCATTATCTCCCTCCTCAGAACCCTTCACTCACAGAAGCTTAACATTACTTCTCTCCAATGTAACATCACACAAACAGTAATTTTGACAGGATGTGCCACAGGTGAGCGAGTTTTATACCTAAAATTCCGCTTATCCTAATTTGCTTTATATGTGTATAATTCCTGGTGAGCTTATGTTATGCCACAACCATAAACAAAGCACAATGCCAGCTGATGTGTGTTGTACATGCGGGCGTTATTGTCAGATGATTTTCACATGGAAAGATCTACATGATTCTCTCTAATGCTGGTAAAGCAAACAAGCTCTTCATTCATGTCCCCAATCAAATCACTTCAAACGTTGTATACTAAGAAGCTTTATAAGTCAAAAATAAATTCTGTGCATAGAAAATCTCAGGCACAGCTATAAATAAATACCCAGGCAATGCCGGGTTTCTCAGCTAGTTTATAATACATATAGATAATTATCATGCCTAACCATTGTCTATGTAGCAGAAATGCTGCGAGTCCACTGTTACACTACTCTGCTATATTCCACTTGAGCCTAACAACAGGGACTGATGACCATACAGTTTGGTGTCCCCCCCCCGCCCCCTCTTTTAAACCAACCAACCTAACAACAGACGTAAGTGATGGGTTTTCTGTTAAATGGGCAGAGGAGGAGACTGGAGACTCAAGTCTCCAAGCTTGCAGGGATGGAAAGTTTGGAAATGACATCATAGGATTGCTGGTGAGTTTAAAGCAAGTTCACAAACATCATTTCTGATCTCTATTTTCTGTCATTATTTCACATGCTGTGGTTGGGAATTCATTGGCAGTGCCTTGCTAATTGATGCCCAAAGCAGAACACAGCATCTAAAGCCTGTCAAATTCGATGTCTGGTTCACAAGGGCAGATGGGAAAGAGCATCCATTCTTGCATGCAACATAGTGGGCTGAGAGTGGATTTTGTAATTGTAATGTTGCTGAACACTTCAAAGAAAACTTGAGTCCCATTTCAAACAGGTACCCGACTCATACAATTATAGTCAGTGGTGACTACAATCTACCCTCAATATGCTGGAAAAATTATACGTTTAAAGACGCCGGCAGGCATAAAATGTCAACTGAAATTGTACCGAATGCTTTTTCAGAAAATTATTTTGAACAATTAGTTCATGAGCCCACTCGAAGCACAAATGGTTGCGAAAGCATACTTGACCTCTTAGCAACAAATCATCCTGGACAAATAGTGAGTACCATGATGAATACAGCGGTTAGTGACCACAAGGCTGTTGCTGCTAGGCTGAATATCGTAACACCTACAACAATCAAAAATAAACGCAACGTATATCTATTTAAATAAGCTGATAAAAATGCTCTTAATGCCTTTTTAAGAGGCAGTCTTCACTCTTTCCAATCTGATCACATAAGCGTAGAAAAGTTGTGGAATGATTTCAAAGAGATAGTATCAACAGAAATTGAGAGATATATACCACATAAACTAATAAGTGATGGTACTGATCCCCCATGGTACACAAAACTGATCAGATTGCTGTTGCAGAAGCAACAAAAAAAGCATGCCAAATTTAAAAGAATGCAAAACCCCCAAGACTGGCAAAGTTTTGCAGAAGTTTGAAATATAGCACGTACTTCAATGCGAGATGCTTTCAATAATTTCCACAATGAAACTCTGCCTCGAGATCTGGCAGAAAACCCAAAGAGATTCTGGTCACACATAAAGCACGCCTGTGGCAAGATGTGATCAATACCATCACTGCACAATAACAATGGTGGGTTGGGTTGTTTTGAGGGAAGAGACCAAACTACGAGGTCATCAATCTCATTGGATTAGGGAAGGAAGTCGGCCGTGCCCTTTCAAAGGAACCATCCCGGCATTTGCCTGGAGTGATTTAGGGAAATCACGGAAAACCTTAATCAGGATGGCCGGACGCGGGATTGAACCTTGTCCTCCCGAATGCGAGTCCAGTGTGCTAACCACTGCGCCACCTCGCTCGGTAACAATGGTGGAGTCACTGATGACAGTGCCACTAAAGCAGAGTTACTAAACACAATTTTCTGAAACTCCTTCACCAAAGAAGATGAAGTAAATGTTCCCAAATTCCAATCAAGAACTGCCAAGATGAGGAACATAGAAATAGATATTCTCATTGCAAAGCATCTTGAATCACTTAATGAAGCCAAGGCCTCCAGTCCAGATTGTATACCAGTCAGGTTCCTCTCAGAGTATGCTGATACAATAGCTCCATATTTAGCAATTATGTACAACCGCTCACTCACAGAAAGATCCGTACCTAAAGACTGGAAAATTCCTCAAGTCACACCAATACCCAAAAAGGGAAGTAGGAGTAATCCGCTGAATTACAGGCCCATATCACTAGCGTCAATTTGCAGTAAGGTTTAAGAACATATACTGTATTCAAACATTATGAAGTACCTCGAAGAAAACGATTTATTGACACATAGTCAGCATGGATTCAGAAAATATCGTTCTTGTGAAACACAACTAGCTCTTTATACTCATGAAGTAATGAGTGCTATCGACAGGGGATGTCAAATTGATACCATATTTTTAGATTTCCAGGGGACTTTCAACACCGTTCCTCACAAGTGTGTTCTAATGAAACTGCTTGCCTATGGAATATCACCTCAGTTGTGTGACTGGATTCGTGATTTCCTGTCAGAGAGGTCACAGTTCATAGTAATGGACGGAAAGTCATTGAGTAAAACAGAATCCAGCATTCCCTATGGAAGGGTTATAGGCCCTCTATTGTTCCTGATCTATATTAATGACATAGGAGACAATCTGAGAAGCCATCTTAGATTATTTGCAGAAGATGCTGTCATTTACCATCTTGTAAAGTCATCAGATGACCAAAATGAATTGCAAAATGATTTAGATAAGATATCTGTATGGTCCGAAAAGTGTCAGTTGACCCTGAATAAACAAAAGTGTGAAGTTATCAACGTGACTACTAAAAGAAATCTGCTAAATTTTGATTACGCGAAAAGTCACACAAATCTGAAGGCTGTAAATTCAACTAAATACTTAGGGAATACAATTACAAATAACCTAAATTGGAATGATCACAAAGATAATGTTGTGGGTAGAGCAAAACAAAGATTGCGATTGATTGCCAGAATACTTAAAAAGTGCAACAGGTCTACTAAGGAGACTGCTTACACCACGCTTGTCTGCCCTATTCTGGAGTATTCCTGTGCGGTGTGGGATCTGCATCACGTGGGACTGACAGGTGACATCAAAAAAGCACAAAGAAGGGCAGCTCATTTTGTATTATCATGAAATACGGGAGATAGTGCTACAGACATGATACGTGAATTGGAGTCGCAATAATTAAAACAAAGGCATTTTTCGTTGTGACGGGATCTTCTCATGAAATTTCATTCACCAGTTTTCTCTTCGGATTGTGAAAACATTCTGTTGGCACCTACCTACATAGGGAGAAATGATCATGACAATAAAATAAGAAAAATTAGAGCTTGAACAGAAAAATTTAAGTGCTTGTTTTCGCCGCATGCCATTCGAGAGTGGAACGGTAGAGAGACTGCTTGAAGGTGGTTCATTGAACCCTCTGCCAGGCACTTTATTGTGAATAGCAGAGTAAGTTAAGCGACTAATCCTGGTCCATCACTGATTTCCATTATGACCTTTATAACACCAGAAGAGATCGGCGATCCCTCTGACAATGTGTCAGTTCCGCTGTAGGCTGCTGCCCAGTGAAATGGAGGCAGGGTTTGTTTCCCTGCACTATACCTTCCCCTGTGGCAATCAAAATTCTAGTCTGTTTACGCTCATGGCCATCTGTGACTATAGCCTATAGTGCCTGCTCTCTGTACTATAGTGATTCGACAACAAAATCTTTAACATTATTTGACGGTGCCTAAATTCTTCCCCTAACATTAAAATCAATTTGCTGATAGTTCAGTTGTACTTCTACCCTAAGAGCCTCATTGGTTCTATCTATATCATTGTCAAGCATGTATCATAGGGCTATGAATGCCCACAAAAGGTCGAAATTAGTAATCTGCACATTTTTTAATCTTCAAATTGGGTGGGAAAAGACAAATAATGTCCAGAAACAGCTTATATTGGAGACACATTCACTTAACTGGTGGGAAAATACTGCTACTTTTGAACAGAACAATCACTTTTGAAAGCTTAAATGCAGCCAAATGAAGAAAACAAAGGTCACTTCAGAAGAAAAAGGTGCTGAAGTTTTTGCAATGGCAAATTTTCCACTCAGTGTTCCCAAACAGCGCTTGTTTTAACAGTCACTTTCAAAGAACTATTGTTTATCTTCGCTCATGTAGCATGACAACCTTTTAAATTTGGGCATCTAACCATTTACAAAAAAAATTAATGCAAACTTCGACAAAAATAGACATGAATTTCCCAAAAAAACAGATGTTAATTTTGCCAAAAATAGATGAAACATTTTAGTGGTTCCTAATACCGTCTTCTCAATTTGCAAGTTGAGCTCCCCCCTCCCCCCCAGCGGCATATTTATGCGATAATACTGTGCCACTGCTGAAGTCTGGAATTCTGTCCGGTCTGGCATACTTCTGTCCAGATGTGACTGGAAAGGGAAACTGAATTCCTACAAGATGCTAAAAAAATATAGTATGCAGAGTGTCTTCTGCCCTCTATCCAACACTTGTTAATTGCTCTCTTAACTCTAAAACAGTACTGGCCTTTGCCAGGCAAGCATGTTGTGGTGTCACCGCCAGACACCACACTTGCTAGGTGGTAGCCTTTTAATCGGTCGCGGTCCATTAGTATACGTCGGACCCGCGTGTCGCCACTGTCAGTAATTGCGGACCGAGCGCCACCACACGGCATGTCTAGAGAGACGTACTAGCACTCGCCCCAGTTGTACAGCCAACGTTGCTAGCCATGGTTCACTGACAATCACGCTCTCATTTGCCGAGATGATAGTTAGCATAGCCTTCAGCCAAGTCATTTGCTACGACCTAGCAAGGCGCCATCACCAAGTATATTGAAATGGAGATTATATCTGTACAAGAGTGATGTTATACAATTATGGATTAAAGTTAAGTATTCCAGAAGCTACGTACTTTTCTTTATAGCATTCATTACGTATCCTGTTTCAGACCTCACGCCAGCCTGCGTGAGTTTAAGCGCGTGCCTTTCGGCTTCCTCTCATTGTGTCTAGTCTGTCTTGTCTAGACACAACACAAGTAATGCATTCCTTAAAATTATAATATGATTTGTGCTGACAAAATAATTTCCATAAATCCAGAACAGTGCCTCAGTGGAAAATGAGACTTTTGTAACATAGAAAGTATGTCATAGGAGACTACTGCATGGCTGAAGGGTATACATTGAATTTCAGTTGTACAAAATTGTTTACTCAGGCAACAAGTTACTGAGACTGAGTTGTATAGAAGTCCACAAGAATTTTCATTTTAGACAATTTAATAAACCAGGACAACAAATCCTATCTTAGCAACATCTGTAATTCTGCCATGACCTACTCACTGCTCAGTACCTCAAGGCTCAGTCAGTCACAAGTGCGGGGAAATGAAAGACAGTCTTATGTAATCTATGGGTGCTCTCTGCTTTAGCACAGATGAACAGTGTGATGAAGCAATGGGAAAACATATAATCCCCGCATACATGCTGTAACACTCAGTATGTCAGATCACTCGATGATAACAGAATGGTACGTCATCGAAGTACCATGTAATTTCTACGATTTAACCTGCCTGTACAACCAGAATCCATTCAGTTTTGAGTATCCTGTTTGGATTTATAAAGTCTTGTAACTAATAATTCCAGTAGCAAAATACTTCACTCTGTTGTCTGAAACTTGCAGAGTTACAATTGCATTTGGTAAACCACAGGAAATGTGATTTATCTTACATCAACCAATTCCTATCAGTTGCTTCAAAAATAATTGTTTGGTTAAACTGTTAACTATTCATTTCAAGTATTAACATTTACGAAACTGTTTTTCAGTGACAATACGTAAGTTATGCAGATGTTCCAAGTTGCAAGCACAACTCTTGAATGACTTTGTGATATTACTTTTCAGTCAATATATCAATATAGCATATAATTCTAACTTATCTGTGCTTATCTTCCATTTTCATGTATAAGTTCATTAGGCTATACTGAAAATATGCATTAATTTATTATATTATTCTATCTAAGGATGATCCCCTCTCTGAACACTTCACTATTATTGTATAATTTATTTCCAGCCTAGTCCAACATTACAGCACAGTACAAATGGCTCAACAGTATTCTATGATATTATAGCAGACACTCTGAGTGGTAACTATGGTTTGTTTTACATCTTTCCTAAATAATAAATAATTAAAAAACAAAATTCTGTATAAATTAGTTTTCAAGATATCAATGGGATTTTTATTGTCAATATATGTCAAAATCTGAAAGTATATTTTTTTAAAAAATATGAACATATAAAACTATGTTATAAGCTGAATAATATGTGTGACCTCCTGGTGAGAGTGGTGTTGCATCTTTGGTAGACTGTCTTGTAGAGCATCGGGCACAGTTCTGCTTGCACCGGGGACCTTCAGCTGCACTCGTACCATCAGCTAAGAGTCGCACCTCTCCCTCGTAGCCCTTATTACAGAAGAACTTCTTAAAACCTATAAATGCGTCAAATGTATTAATTTATAGACATTTGAGAGAGCATCTCACACAATAATACAATTAAAAACTATGTTTTATGCAATTTCTGTGACTGTCTATCTTTTGGCAACACTCCATTGAAATAAAGTTTAACAAATAAAATATGCATTATCATAAATATTCAACATGCTATTTTCATATTTTTTTCAAATTGTCTTATTTTTTGCAACTGTCCTGCATGTTTTTCACCCTTGATTCAGGATGTCAACAAACCGAGTGATTCTAAATGCCCATATTTGTTTCTGAAATGTAGTCACATAGAAATAGGGTAAAAAATTATTCATTTACTTTGTGCTGTCGTTTAACATTCTACAGTGACCATTTCAAGCGACACAGAAGACCGACAACAACACACTTTTAGCAGTAACTGTAGAATACGGTTCAGCTATTGTCCGTAGAGCTGTGACTTACAATGTTAAGTTCATCCAGAAAAAAATGATAATTTTTTTAGAAACGTCGTGTCTTCAGCCATATAATCGAGCTACTATGATTCAGTGAAATTATAAAACTGTTGAAGTTGCAGCTTAGGGTCACGATTTAATAATCATTTCATTCTAGAGAGCTGCAGGTCACTGACAGTATCTGTCAGACGTGTCCGAAAGAACAGATACCCTCTTCATATAGCATGTACGAGTGACTAAGTGCAAGGTACACTTTGAATGCGACAGTCCAGTGCTGAATGCAGCAAAACATTTGACTGTCAAACGCAAATAGTACCTTACACTTAGCCAGTCATTCAAGCAATGTGGCCAGCTTACACACGATTTGGTGTTATGGTAGGACTTATGTGGATGGATTGATAAAGGACTAAGGTCTAAAACTGGTTGCCATGTGCATAAAAACAACTTCTGTGCAACTTTGACAGTTTTGTAATTTCATTGCAAATTAATGTGTAAATATCACTACATGCTGAACATTTAGAGAGACAGACAGAGAGAGAGAGAGAGAGAGAGAGAGAGAGAGAGAGAGAGACAGGGGGGGAGGGGAGCTCATAACAAACATATTTGATATAGTGAAAGAGTGGTCTATGGTTTAAAGCATGTTACAGCACTGGTAAACTGTAGGTGTGCCAACGCGAAACTGACAAACGTAACTCATATAATTAATTACATTTCAGCAAGATCTTATGAGGAGCTTCAGAAGCCTGATCAGTCTATCCAATGCATTATCCAGCATGTTGGTTGGGACATGTCAACTGTGAATGAATGTTGGTACTGATTGTCCAAGGAAGGAGCACACATTTTGTCATCATCATTCTGGACAACAGCAGTACACAGATTCACATCTAGATCATTGTGTCAAATGTGCAGCCACTGTTGATTACATGGTGATCAATGGGCAAATTAGAACCAATATTCAATTCTGAGTATTAACTAGGACCATCAGGAACAATTTTCTAGATGCTGGACAACAAACAATGATGCAGCTCATAAGGCTTCTTCTCAATGTTCATTATCCTACAGCCAATGGTTATACAAAAGATAAAACTGGAAGGATAAAGTTGCAAAGTTGCGTTTAGTGATGAGAGCAGACTACACTTTGATATGGGTGATGATTGTTAGTGAGTGCAATGTCAACCAGGAGATAATCAACTACTGGAATGTATTAGGTGAGAACATACAGGACAAAGGGTCATGGTGTGGGGAACTTGTGATGCTGCTGATGTGCAAGTCTCATTTGAGTTCCTCTTTTATCCATAGTTGACAATGACATAGTAAATAATACCAGGAAATTTTCACTGATGTACATGACACTGCACATGTTGAAAGTACTTCCAACAGGTATTTATTTTAATACAGGCACTGAAATGATTATAATAATCTTACAGTTTAACTTAGCACAGTGTTTGTATTAAATAGTAGGATCAAACTTACACTGATTTGCACTGGATCTGCATAAGCATAATTCAATGAGTGGCAAGTTTCATGATTAACACAGGTTCCTCTCATGTTTCCTAGCTTCCATTCACTTTCTCATTGTCCAAACACTTATTTTGTAGGTTCAACATGTAGATGTATAGTTTACAAATTAAATAAACATTATTTTATTACATTTTCAATAAAACCACAGTAAACAGGAGTTGCAGGTGAGTCATTCCATGTTAGTTCAACCAGGGGCTCCAGCTCATAGTTTCAGATTTGACTGAAATTCAGTACACTTATGTACAAAGTACTGGTTTCCCCTGCCAATTAGATCCAGAATTATGACTTCTGAAAGAAGATGGCGTGACCCGGAAATGGCAACCTGCATCTGGCAATCTATCTTCAGACCCAACTTCAGGTTTTAATAACTTTGGAACTATTCCGCACAGTCCAGTGAAATATTTACATCCCAGTAACATCCATTTAGAGAACACACTCCATGAATCAAAACACCAACAACATATTTCTGAGGGAAAATAAAAAATTCCAAAATGTGATTAAAAAAATGTAATATGTAAAAAGGTACATATGCCAAATATAATTCACTCAAAAAGGGTATAAATTTTTTTGTGGTAAGCTTAATGTGGCCTAAACACACACAGAACTCATCATGCCCATATCAGTCACAAAAACTGTGTTACATGCACACAAAAATACAAAAATTTGAAAAATTACCTGAAAAACATGGATTTTCGAAGTGTGGTAACACAAAAGGGACAAGTGGTATCCAAGCCAAATTTCACACACTGCATAAGTAGACCATAATGATATATCTCTCAAAATTTCAGCATGTTATTGCAAGACATTTGTGTATAATGGAAGTTGACCCTAAGCTGTATTTGGTGATGTGGCCATTGTTCCAGAACACAATTTTGTAAAAACATATCGTAAACTGTTCTGCCTCTTTTTATCCTCTCCCAAAACTGTTTAATCACTAAGCAACAACATATAGACAGATTAATACAACCTATAATTAATGTTTACTGCACCTTAACTGCTAAAAACCAGTCGATTGTGCTTCGAACAGTTCTCCCACACTTTAGCTACTGTACTCTGTACATTTAGTGGCAAATTGTACTGTCTTTCTGACACTGAGGTAGGAACTGGAACTGTCATAAGAATATGTTCAAAAGGAATCCAACACCTGTCTGCCAAACGTGGCCAATGAAATGATCTTGCTGGTCCTGCTGGTGCCATGAAGTTCACAAATACATCACCTTCTGCTTCACAGCACTCTGCAACACATCCTAAGTACCATTTGTCATCATAAACAGCAATAACATAGCAACCTGGTCATATGTTGCTGCTTTTGCTTCTGAATCCTGAGTCAGACACACTGTGAAGACACATGTTGTGCATGAATCTATAGTTATAACTCGACAGTCTGCTCATCTGCACATTATCAGAGTCCGCTGGAGAAAAGTAATGATGGCTCCTTGTGCCTGCAACAGTTTTAACATGTTCTAGTCTGCTTTTTAGCAACTCTTCGAGTGATTTCACCTCATCTTTTGAAACATAGAATGATTGTATGCTAGAGATGTTTTTCTGTACCCAGGTAAATAATTGAAGAGGTTTTGGAATGTGACCTTATGTAGGGTGGTGCAGACTAGCTCATGATACCATGCACTTAATGGTAGCACCAATACCATCACATACATTTTTACCATGACTTCTTGTGAAAAAATTCCATTCTGCGTGAATCTGAAAATCATGGTAATGCATGCATAAATTTTTGAGATTTTTACAGATTTTGTACTGACTAGCTGCCCCATCACTGAAGTATTTCGCAAAATGTATGTGAGGCAGCTTGTTTTTCACATATGCCATGACAGAGCGAATCTGGGCATGAACTGCAATGGCATCATGAATTGAACAGTCACTAAAAAGGCACAGGTTCATGACAGACACATCACCTGATTCACCTCTATAGTAAATCGCAAATGGCTGTAGAGTTGCTTGACTGTTGTCCCAATGACATCCTTGGATGGCATCTTGAACTATAAATGCATAATTTTCAGAAAAGTCTAGTATTACTATAATTTTATCTTGTTTTGAATTATGCTTACAAAACTGGAGATAAGCCGATTGTGCTGTTGCTGTGAAGCTGTGTGTGGTCAGTTTGTCCTATTTTTTGACAACACATTTCAACAAAATCTTCCACTGTACTTCACTTTCTTTCAAGACTTGTGCAATCCATGTGTGTCTATTGTTTATAAGAAACAAGTTCATCATCATCCATAAGGAGTTCACCATACAGTTTGTTATTCATGTGTTCTGCAAGATTTGCCTTACCAGGACACTTTTCACACCTGTGTATCATGCACTGGTAGGAACTGATGTCCCACACTAGCAGCTTCATTGCACCTTTGTAATCCAGACCACAATCCTTTATAGCAGCAAACATCAGCTTAGCATTTTGATGGGTCTCACATACACAAACATTGTGTGTGCCCCTTGCACTTACATTTACATTTACATTTATACTCCGCAAGCCACCCAACGGTGTGTGGCGGAGGGCACTTTACGTGCCACTGTCATTACCTCCCTTTCCTGTTCCAGTAGCGTATGGTTCGGGGGAAGAACGACTGTCTGAAAGCCTCCGTGCGTGCTCTAATCTCTCTAATTTTACATTCGTGATCTCCTCTGGAGGTATAAGTAGGGGAAGCAATATATTCGATACCTCATCCAGAAACGCACCCTCTCGAAACCTGGACAGCAAGCTACACCGCGATGCAGAGCGCCTCTCTTGCAGAGTCTGCCACTTGAGTTTATTAAACATCTCCGTAACGCTATCACGGTTACCAAATAACCCTGTGACGAAACGCGCCGCTCTTCTTTGGATCTTCTCTATCTCCTCCGTCAGACCGATCTGATACGGATCCCACACTGATGAGCAATACTCAAGTATAGGTCGAACGAGTGTTTTGTAAGCCACCTCCTTTGTTGATGGACTACATTTTCTAAGCACTCTCCCAATGAATCTCAACCTGGTACCCGCCTTACCAACAATTAATTTTATATGATCATTCCACTTCAAATCGTTCCACACGCATACTCCCAGATATTTTACAGAAGTAACTGCTACCAGTGTTTTTTCCGCTATCATATAATCATACAATAAAGGATCCTTCTTTCTATGTATTCGCAATACATTACATTTGTCTATGTTAAGGGTCAGTTGCCACTCCCTGCACAAAGTGCCTATCCGCTGCAGATCTTCCTGCATTTCGCTACAATTTTCTAATGCTGCAACTTCTCTGTATACTACAGCATCATCCGCGAAAAGCCGCATGGAACTTCCGACACTATCTACTAGGTCATTTATATATATTGTGAAAAGCAATGGTCCCATAACACTCCCCTGTGGCACACCAGAGGTTACTTTAACGTCTGTAGACGTCTCTCCATTGATAACAACATGCTGTGTTCTGTTTGCCAAAAACTCTTCAATCCAGCCACACAGCTGGTCTGATATTCCGTAGGCTCTTACTTTGTTTATCAGGCGACAGTGCGGAACTGTATCGAACGCCTTCCGGAAGTCAAGAAAAATAGCATCTACCTGGGAGCCTGTATCTAATATTTTCTGGGTCTCATGAACAAATAAAGCGAGTTGGGTCTCACACGATCGCTGTTTCCGGAATCCATGTTGATTCCTACATAGTAGATTCTGGGTTTCCAAAAACGACATGATAATCGAGCAAAAAACATGTTCTAAAATTCTACAACAGATCCACGTCAGAGATATAGGTCTATAGTTTTGCGCATCTGCTCGACGACCCTTCTTGAAGACTGGGACTATCTGTGCTCTTTTCCAATCATTTGGAACCCTCCGTTCCTCTAGAGACTTGCGGTACACGGCTGTTAGAAGGGGGGCAAGTTCTTTCGCATACTCTGTGTAGAATCGAATTGGTATCCCGTCAGGTCCAGTGGACTTTCCTCTATTGAGTGATTCCAGTTGCTTTTCTATTCCTTGGACACTTATTTCGATGTCAGCCATTTTTTCGTTTGTGCGAGGATTTAGAGAAGGAACTGCAGTGCGGTCTTCCTCTGTGAAACAGCTTTGGAAAAAGGTGTTTAGTATTTCAGCTTTACGAGTGTCATTCTCTGTTTCAATGCCATCATCATCCCGTAGTGTCTGGATATGCTGTTTTGAGCCACTTACTGATTTAACGTAAGACCAGAACTTCCTAGGATTTTCTGTCAAGTCGGTACATAGAGTTTTACTTTCGAATTCACTGAACGCTTCACGCATAGCCCTCCTTATGCTAACTTTGACATCGTTTAGCTTCTGTTTGTCTGAGAGGTTTTGGCTGCGTATAAACTTGGAGTGGAGCTCTCTTTGCTTTCGCAGTAGTTTCCTAACTTTGTTGTTGTACCGCGGGGGGTTTTTCCCGTCCCTCACAGTTTTACTCGGCACGTACCTGTCTAAAACGCATTTTACGATTGCCTTGAACTTTTTCCATAAACACTCAACATTGTCAGTGTCGGAACAGAAATTTTCGTTTTGATCTGTTAGGTAGTCTGAAATCTGCCTTCTGTTACTCTTGTTAAACAGATAAACCTTCCTCCCTTTTTTTATATTCTTATTAACTTCCATATTCAGGGATGCTGCAACGGCCTTATGATCACTGATTCCCTGTTCTGTACATACAGAGTCGAAAAGTTCGGGTCTGTTTGTTATCAGTAGGTCCAAGATGTTATCTCCACGAGTCGGTTCTCTGTTTAATTGCTCGAGGTAATTTTCGGATAGTGCACTCAGTATAATGTCACTCGATGCTCTGTCCCTACCACCCGTCCTAAACATCTGAGTGTCCCAGTCTATATCTGGTAAATTGAAATCTTCACCTAAGACTATAACATGCTGAGAAAATTTATGTGAAATGTATTCCAAATTTTCTCTCAGTTGTTCTGCCACTAATGCTGCTGAGTCGGGAGGTCAGTAAAAGGAGCCAATTATTAACCTAGTTCGGTTGTTGAGTGTAACCTCCACCCATAATAATTCACAGGAACTATCCACTTCTACTTCACTACAGGATAAACTACTACTAACGGCGACGAACACTCCACCACCGGTTGCATGCAATCTATCCTTTCTAAACACCGTCTGTACCTTTGTAAAAATTTCGGCAGAATTTATCTCTGGCTTAAGCCAGCTTTCTGTACCTATAACGATTTCAGCTTCGGTGCTTTCTATCAGCGCTTGAAGTTCTGGTACTTTACCAACGCAGCTTCGACAGTTGACAATTACAATACCGATTGCTGCTTGGTCCCCGCATGTCCTGACTTTGCCCCGCACCCGTTGAGGCTGTTGCCCTTTCTGTACTTGCCCAAGGCCATCTAACCTAAAAAACCGCCCAGCCCACGCCACACAACCCCTGCTACCCGTGTAGCCGCTTGTTGCGTGTAGTGGACTCCTGACCTATCCAGCGGAACCCGAAACCCCACCACCCTATGGCGCAAGTCGAGGAATCTGCAGCCCACACGGTCGCAGAACCGTCTCAGCCTCTGATTCAGACCCTCCACTCGGCTCTGTACCAAAGGTCCGCAGTCAGTCCTGTCAACGATGCTGCAGATGGTGAGCTCTGCTTTCATCCCGCTAGCGAGACTGGCAGTCTTCACCAAATCAGATAGCCGCCGGAAGCCAGAGAGGATTTCCTCCGATCCATAGCGACATACATCATTGGTGCCGACATGAGCGACCACCTGCAGATGGGTGCACCCTGTACCCTTCATGGCATACGGAAGGACCCTTTCCACATCTGGAATGACTCCCCCCGGTATGCACACGGAGTGCACTTTGGTTTTCTTCCCCTCTCTTGCTGCCATTTCCCTAAGGGGCCCCATTACGCGCCTGATGTTGGAGCTCCCAACTACCAGTAAGCCCACCCTCTGCGACTGCCCGGATCTTGCAGACTGAGGGGCAACCTCTGGAACAGGACAAGCAGCCATGTCAGGCCGAAGATCAGTATCAGCCTGAGACAGAGCCTGAAACCGGTTCGTCAGACAAACTGGAGAGGCTTTCCGTTCAGCCCTCCGGAATGTCTTTCGCCCCCTGCCACACCTTGAGATGACCTCCCACTCTACCACAGGTGAGGGATCAGCCTCAATGCGGGCAGTATCCCGGGCAACCACAGTCTTAGTCCGATCAGGGGATGTGTGGGACGAGCTGGCCGTCCCCGACAAACCCCCATCCGGACCCCCACAGTGATGCCCATTGGCAACAGCCTCAAGCTGTGTGACCGAAGCCAACACTGCCTGAAGCTGGGAGCGAAGGGATGCCAACTCAGCCTGCATCCGAACACAGCAGTTGCAGTCCCTATCCATGCTAAAAACTGGTTTGCAAAGAACGTCTGAACTAATCTACAGAGAGCGAAAACAAATCAACAAAATTTAAATGGTTATTAAAATACAAGATTGCCTAGTAAACGCAGTAATGCTGCTACTTGCGCACTGCTGACATTGCTCGGCGGCGGAAGGAGACTACGCGAATTTACACTATTCAGGTACTAAAACGCGATGCTACAACTCTCAAATACTATAATACGCCCGAAATTTATGAATTAAACAATGCAAGTACCAAAAACACGCAAAGAAATTAAGAATTAAACTATGTAACAAATGAGTGAGCTAGGAGTATACGACTTGCTGCTGCAGCTGCTTATCCAACGGCGGCATCCTTTTACAGGCACAACCCATTTTGGCTGAAGACTGAAAAAAGATGATAAAGCTACTTTGGTATTGGGATACTTTTCCTTGAATTCTACATATAGTTCTGATATGCTGCATAGCAACAGTCTTTTTGCATCTGTACATGTACATTTCCCATTTTCACCGTTACATAGTCTTTAATTCCAGGCATTATTCGGCTGTAGTCATTATTTTCATAAAACTCTGACACCAGCAACTTTATTTCTGAACTCAATTGCTTACCCTGAGCCTGCTGAAGTTGTGGAAGCACTCCTTGGGTTGCTTTTATTTTCCTAGCTTTCTTTACCATATATGTAGAAACATTGAATTCCTTTGAAGTGTAGTCAATAGACCAGCTGGAAGATGCAAGGGTAAGAATAGCTACTTTTTTCTGGCGTCTGGATATGGCACATTTTTCTTTCAAATCATGCACAATTTTGTCCAAATCAGAGCATTTCTGGCATTATTTCTGTTCCTTTGGAGCAGATAGTTCTTCCTCTTCCACCATTAGTGTGTCAGCTATTTTGTGTTTTAATTCCATTTGAGCTTCTCGTAGTTTTCTTCTACCATAGCTGGGCCTGTCTCTTTTCCAAACTTTGTGTGTCTTCATGGGAGTCAAACCAAGAGCAGTCACTGAAGTATTTAATTGCTCATCCGCTGTGGTTGTAGGTGGCTGATACTCTTCATCACTGTCATGTAAATTATCAGAATAGTCTTCATTTTTTAGCAGTGTAACACACCTGGAACATAACCTTTGTCCTGGTTTCATGTTAAGTCCCATGCACTGGTTCACTTTCAATACTGATTTTATATCAATTTCTCTGAGGCTACACACCACTGTCTTCTTATGAATCCGAAATGGATCAAAACAACTTCTTTGTAGGAAAGAATACTTATCCAGAAACACTTTCATATGATGATAACAAACACTAAAGTTTCCTGGAACTGTACTTCTTGTGCCCACAGGGTGTATCCCAGATCTCCATAGCAATAAATCTTGGTCCGATTCATCCAGATCATACAGTACAAATCGAATGCCACATTTTGTTCCACATGTTGTTTTATGACATTCAGATGCTTGTGCTCTACCAATACTGCAACTTGTTTGAACAAAAGCACCGCTAGTACACTCTTCTACCTCCATACTGACTTTCCACAACAGTACTGACCAGTCTGAACTAGAATCTTAAAAACATGAGTAACCTGTAAATGTTGCTTGTTTCCTTCGTTATTCCTGCCTAACAATGACTCATTCTGTCCCTGTAAACTACCATTGTTTAACTTTCTGTTGCCTAATGGTTCCCAACAATTGCTGTAGCTTTATCTGAAACAAGCTGTCTGCATCATCGCTATTACTTGCTAAATCGTGTTAAAAGAAACGTAACCAAATACATCTCTGTCAACTTTTATTGTACACAAATGCCTTGCAATAACAAGTTGAAATTTTGCCACATATTATGTTATGGTCTACTTCTGCTGTGTTTGAAATTTGGCTTGGATATCACTTGTCGCTTTTGTGCTACCACACTTAGAAAATCCATGTTTTTCAGGTAATTTTTCAGATTTTTGTATTTTCGTGTGCATGTAACTCTGTTTGTGTGACTGATAGGGGCATGATGAGTTCTGTGTGTGTTTAGGCCACATTAAGCTTACCACAAAAAAATTTATACCCTTTTTGAGTGAATTATATTTGGCATAGAGGGCACCTACAGTATGTACCTTTTAACATATTACATTTTTTTAATCACATTTTGGAATTTTTTATTTTCCCTCAGAAATATGTTGTTGGTGTTTTGATTCATACAGTGTGTTCTCTAAGTGGATGTTACTGGGTTGTAAAAATTTCACTGGACTGTGCGGAATAGTTCCAAAGATATTAAGACCTGAAATTGGGTCTGAAGATAGATTGCCAGATGCGGGTTGCAGTTTCAGGGTCACACCACCTTTTTTCACAAGCCATAATTCTGGAACTAATTGGCAGGGGAACTTAAAATTTTGTACATGAGTGTTCCACACTTGGTAGCATTGGTATGCTAAATTTCAGCGAAATCTGAAACTATCAGCTGGAACATTTTGTCAAATTGGTTGAATTGACATGGAATGACCCAGGTAATATTTATATGCGTTCAGAAATGAAGTTACCTTGTTTTGATCTTGGCTCAATATTCTTTAACTAGCTGTTATCTTGCTTGGGATCTATTTCTGTGAGAAAATTTTTGGTGGAAAAACTTGTCCTAAATTTGCTACTAAAATCTGTGAAGTTTAGTCCAGAATAAAATTTTGTGATTCAAATACTCAAGTATCTATCTAAATCATTTGCCTAGGAAACACATACATTTTTAGAAATGGAATGATCAGTGTTACTAGGTGGTAACACCGGACTTTTGAAGTAATATATTTTACAAATTGCACAATGTCACATTTATTACACAACAAATCATTTTTGATCACATTATTTCCTAAACTACAAACATCTGAATAAGGTAAAAGTGTCCTTTTCATGCATGAAAATATGGGATTTAAAATAAGACGTATCAATTCTTCCCCATAAAATTATTAATGGGTCCAAAATTTTGATTATACATGGTCTTACTAAATCTTAGATACTGCATATTTCTTTAAAAAAAAGGTTCCATAAAGAATATCAGTACTGTGATAATGAACCAAATGTAAATCTGACTTCAAACAATAAGTCTTAAAAAATATAGCTCATAAATGAATTTTGAAAGGTAAGAAAAGGAAAATGGTATTTTTATGTTAGCAGTGATATCAGGGGAAGTGCATATGTCTAAAATTGCTACATTTCAAGCTATAGCCTACAATGACATACACCTATGTTGTTAGTTGAGGGACACTTAACAATGAAAAACAGATTTAGAACATCATCCAGCCTAATGGTTTCGCATTCCTACAGCGTCAAGGAGGTGTGCTTTTCCAACACAACAAAACCTGTACACACACTTCTCACATTGCCCAACATTGTTCCCAAGGTGTTCAGCTCCCACAGCATGTACAATCATCAGACTTGTTCTCACTAAACATGTGTGGGACCTAATGGGTTTACATCTGTTCTAGTCTGTGTTACTGGCAAATTCCCTTGACCAAAAATCAACTGGTATAGCACAGAGCAACAGTTCAATGATTGTCTCTTTGTATAATTTTAGGGTTGTGCTGTACGCAGTGGAGACAGTGCAAGATGCCAGACTGTTATCCATGACGTTTGTTCATAGATGTATGACCCTGGGAATAACATCATATACAGTGCACGGTATCATACGTGAATAAAGCACTATCTGGAGGATCTCCGGATCATTGTCCTGATCCTAAGGTTCCAGTAAATTTCCTTAAAAGGCACATAGTCTGAAAGCACTCCTTCCCAATCCACCACTCACAAAACCATCAACTTTAAAGGCAGACCCGAACGTGTTGCTGCTTACGTCACATACCAGTTAACATGCTGGAAGTGGAAACTTTCTTCCCAATATTTGTTTTCATGCCGCATCCCTCCTGAACTATCCCCCTGCCCTATCTCCTGCCTTCCTTCCATTCTGCAGGTCTGTCTTCTGTCTCCGTTTCCCTCTCTTTCTCCTACTCAGTCTCCATCCTCCTCTTCTTAATCTGTTTTTCTGCCCCAACCCTGCTTCCTTTCTCCCAATTCTACCTTTTTCCTCTATCACCTACATCTTTTGTCTTCATTCTTCTTTATTCATCTGCCACTTATTCCATTTCCCTCCCACACCACCATTTCTGCTGCCGTGCCTCCTATCATCAAAACAGTGACTGGGGCTGCCTCTCTCCCGAGGTGATGATAGAGCAGTCTGCCTTCAGATCATGAGTGGCAAAGGAATCAGTAGGAGTAAGGTTTGATGGCTGCAAGATTTCTTTCTGGAAAGTTTGATAGATTCTGCAGTTAATGAAGACGACTGTTTTGGAGGAGAGAAGGAGGATTCCTTTCAGATTTTGGCATATTTTTCTTCATCTTTCAATCAAAAATCCAGGATGGAATAACAACAATATGAATTGATTTACATTGCTGCACACCACATAGTGGAGGTCTTCAGTGCATGACAGGGACAATTAAAAGTGGGCTAAGCTATCAGACAAAGTCCATCCACAATGTAAATAATGTACGAGGTAATCTGGCAACTCAGCAAGCACTACAAGCACTGAGTCGTTGGCAGGCAACTTTGCTAACTTTCTGACAAATCTTCTTTTGAGCTAAAGTAAACACACACACACCTGTAGAGCCGTATTTTGCAGACAGAATCAAACTGTACAGACAGATAAATGTGGGGATCTAAGTGTGTGTATGTGTACACTAGCTCTGAAATGGATAAGTCCAAGGGCTAGTGAAGTTGCCATTATGTTTTTGTGGCAGTTGGTGATTCAATTCTTCTACAATTCATTGCATTGTTACCTTTACTCCTAAGTTATACAGGGTGATTCTTATTAACATATAAAAACCCCCAAAGCAATACTGATGATGCTGAGACAAGTAATTTAAGGCAAGACACATGGAGCCGAATCGCTGCATGTGCTGTGACGTACATCATCTGGTGACATCATGTGTTCAACATTCATTATATGCTTTTGGGTATTTCCCAACATTTGTGGCCCCAAATCTATATCGCTTCAGGGGTTTTTAAACATTATTACAAATCACCTTGAATAGACAAAGTCTTTCACTTTCACACACATACACACACACACACACACACACACACACACACACACACACACAACCCACTTTCACATGGACACTGTTGTTTTTGGGTGTGGTGACCTGACTATCACCTTCATCTTTCTTATCTCCCCCACCAAACTCTCTTTCCTCCTTAAAAAATGAATGTAATGCTCAAAAAGGTAGGAGTATTGTTTCCTATTTTAAGTTTTTCTATCAGAGTTGGTCAACCTTGACATCTCTTTGTGATTTAAACAATTTTCCAATTTTCTGACTGAAGTTACAATTGTATTCAATTACTGATCTATTTCAAGTACCTACTATCAGTTTTTCTACACCTGATTTCCTAGTTCATTACACTGATAATGGCTGTGTGGCACATCTCTCTTCAATGTGTGTCATAGCCCCTGACACTTCACATGATGTTATCCCATAAAAATTCACCCAGTATATCATTATCCACACTCACACCACACACCATAAATATGTTTTCTGCATAGACAAGCATATATTCTCTCTCTAATTGTTTTTGATCTTCGGTTTTTCCCTTAAACACCTCACAGTTCCTGACTGCAATCAATCTATTAGCTTGCCTCACCTCAAAATCCTTACCAGCCTGCTCTTTGACCAATACATCGATTTAACAAATAATCATGCAACAGCTCCTGTCCCCATTTACAGTGCCTCATCTTCCTTACCTGAGACAATTAGTGCCCTCACAATCATCCATGTCTATACATGCTGTAAAACTGAATAAAAATGTCACGTACCACCTAAAGATATTATACATCACATCGTTCACCTCCCTCTACAGTGGCATTGAGCTGGAGCAGTAGTGAGACACTGGACACACGTTCAGGATAACAGAGGTTCACAACCATGACCAGCCATCCAGATTTAGGTTTTTGATGGTTTACCTAAACCTTCGAAAAGAACATGGCCAATGTTCTTCCCTACCTTTCCCCAACCTTGCACTCTGACTATAATGCCCTTGTCATGCAGTTAGTTAGTTAGTTGGTTGCGTGTTCCATTGATCAATCACATGGTACGGTAGCTGTTATTGATGTGGAATGTGCCAAGTGCACAAGAAACGCACATATGATTACAATACAGAGTTAAGGATTAATATATTAACACTTCTATTATCTACCCCATTCCCTTAAATGGCACAAAATGCATATACTATATTTATAGATTTATTTATTCCTATTCAAGAATTCATCTATGGTATAGAAGGAGTTGTCAAGGAGATACAATTTCTATTTATTTTTGAAGCTATTACTGATGTCTGTCAGACATTTTATTTCATCTGGTAATTTGTCGAAAAATTTTACTGCAACATATTTTACCCCTTTCTGTGCCAAAGATAGGTTGAGTAAAGGATAGTGTAAGTCTTTCTTTTTTCTGGTATTATAATTATGAATGTCACAGTTGTTTTTAAACTGGTCCATGTTGTTGAGAACAAATTTCATTAGTGAGTAAATGTTCTGTGAGGCTGTTGTAAGAGTTCCCAATCTTTTAAAAAGATGCCTACAAGATGTGCGACTATGAACCCCACACATCATCCTAGCCACTTTCTTTTGAGCAGTGAATACTTTTTGTCTAAATGTTGAGTTACCCCAAAATATTATTCCTTATAACATCAGAGAGTGAAAGTATGCAAAGTATGTTAGCTTACTAACTTCTATATCCTAAAAATTGGCAATTATTCTGATTGCAAACGTTGCTGAACCTAGTTGCTTTAGAAAATTCACAATATGAATTTTCCAATTAAGATTCTCATCTATGTGTGCACCCAAAACCTTAGTATGATCTACCCTGTCTACTGACTTCTGTTGATGTGTTATATTTATTGAAGGAACTGTACTTTTTGCAGCAGAAAATTGTATGTACTGTGGTTTTTCAAAGTCTAGAGCAAGCCCATTTGCAGAAAACCAATTAGTGACTTTTACAAAGACCTTATTTGTATTATTTACAATTGGAGTTTCTTTTACCGTATTAAAAATGACTCTATTATGTGGACAGTAAAATTGTATATTGCTGTCTCAGTGGAACAGCATTTTTGAAATCCAAACTCTGATTTACTAAGTATCCCGTTACTGTTGAGATGGCTAACCACTCTTGAGTACATTACTTTCTCGAAGATTTTTGAAAATGCTGTAAGCAAGGACACTGGCCAATAATTATGACATTTTTGGTGTTCCCCTTTTTGTAGAGCAGGCTGACAATGGAATATTTTAACCTGTCTGGGAAAATACCTTGACTTAGTGATGCATTACATATGTGACTCAAAACATCAGCTGCAATTGCTCCACATTGTTTTAATATCTTATCAGAGATGTCACCTATTCCTACAAAACATTTATTTCTCAAGGATTTAATAATTTTACTTATTTCACAAGAGGTTGTTAGGTGAAATTTAATGTGACTGAAGTTTTTCAAAACAGACTCTTCCATGTACTGCCTGGTTTTTTCTTTTGAACTATTCTCACCGATTTTTTCTCCTACACTTAAGAAATGGTTGTTAAATACATTAGCTACTTGTGTACTGTTGGTTAGGATGGTCTCGTTCTGCTTAATAGTAATACTACCTACCCCAGTGGTTACTTTTCCTGTCTCCCTTCTAACAACATTCCATATTGATTTGATTTTATTGCCGGAGTTGTTAATTTCTTCACTAACATACATATTTCTTGATTTCCTAACAACTTTTATCAGTATGTTACAATAATTTTTATAGTGTAAAACTACTTCTGGATCTTTACTAGTTCTTGCTGTCTCATAAAGTTTTCTTTTTCTTTCTGAAGACACTTTAATAGCTGTAGTAATCCAAGGTTTCTTTGAAAAGTGTGTGGTGCTACATTCAGTAATTTTCTATAGAAAACAGTGTTCAAAAAGGGGTATAAATGTATCGAGGAATATGTTGCATTTATCATTAGCATTTGGCTCATTATACAGGGTGGTCCATTGGTCGTGACCGGGCCAAATATCTCACAAAATAAGCATCAAACAAAAAACCTACAAGGAACGAAACTTGTCTAGCTTGAAGGGGGAAACCAGATGGTGCTATGGTTGGCCCGCTAAATGGCGCTGCCATAGGTCAAACGGATATCAACTGCATTTTTTTAAATAGGAACCCCCATTTTTTTATTACATATTCGTGTAGTACGTAAAGAAATATGATTGTTTTAGTTGGACCACTTTTTTTGCTTTGTGACAGATGGTGCTGTAATAGTCACAAACATATGGTTCACGATTTTAGACGAACAGTTGGTAACAGGTAGGTTTTTTAAATTACAATACAGAACATAGGTACATTTGAACATTTTATTTAGGTAGTTCCAATGTGATACATGTACCTTTGTGAACTTATCATTTCTGAAAACGCATGCTGTTACAGCATGAGTACCTGTAAATACCACATTAATGCAATAAATGCTCAAAATGATGTCCGTCACCCTCAGTGCATTTGGCAATACGTGTAACGACATTCCTCTTAACAGCGAGTAGTTTGCCTTCCGTAATGTTCGCACACGCATTGACAATGCGCTGACGCATGTTGTCAGGTGCTGTCGGTGGATCACGATAGCAAATATCCTTCCACTTTTCCCAAAGAAAGAAATCCGGGAACATCAGATCCGGTGAACATGCGGGCCATGGTATGGTGCTTCAATGACCAATCCACCTGTCATGAAATATGCTATTCAATACCGCTTTAACCGCACGCAAGCTATGTGGCGGACATCGATCATGTTGGAAGTACATCGCCATTAAATTAAGTGGTGCACTGTACACAGTTGCGAATGTGCTCCAGAACAGAAAGGATGATATCTGGAAACAATTGGATGCTATAGTCCACACTTCAGATGCAAAACGTACCTTTTCCCACATGGTATACTGTGAACCATGGGTGCCTTAGATAATAGAACACAGTATACTGTCCTCAATGGCAAGTGTTCATCAGATACAAAGGTATCATCATCTTGTTCCCTATTCCAGATGTTAAAGAAAAGTGCAAATATATTGACAGGTGGCGGTACCTATCAAAACAAGGAAAAAAATCTGGTAAATGTGGACTGCAAAATGCTTACCTTATGAGTGTTTCACAGTATTGAAGATGAATGAGTTATCATAGCTTTTAATGTATGCATTTTAGAATCCATGTATACTGGATTTTTTTCTCATTTTGGTCCATACTACCTCATCCCAAACAATAGAAAGCAATGAGCATGCAGCAGAAGAGATGTGCTTTGTAGTATCAAAGATTAGCAAGTGCTCATAACTCTTGCGATATGCATTTTAGAGCCCATGTTTATTAGACTTTTTTGCTTCAAATGATTGTGCCTGTCATGTCCCCGAATATTAACCATTCCTCACTGGACACCCTGTATATGAACAAGATATGCAGTATGTATGTGGATGTAGAGATAGATATTTTATATCTCAGATTTCTGCCCCTCCCCCTTTTCCCACAGCTCCACATGCCACATTTCAGGTATACAATGATCGACTACATGTGGCACACAATGTGCAAGCCTCCTTCAAAGAATGACTGAAACAACATTTATGAACTGAGGACTTGTGTGTTGACCATGCAGTTCCTCCATTTTCTCACCTGCAAAGATGTACTTGGCACTACAAGCATGTGACCGACAGGAAAGAGGGGATATAAAAATGGTGCCTAACACAAGATAACACTGGGCAACAATAAAAAGGTTTTGGGCTTAAAAATAGTAAATTTACATGTATTTCTATCTGATGAATTCAAAAATCACCATAAAAATGACAGATTAGCTCTTGTTTTGAAGATAAAGTGACATTTCATTTTTTAGGGTGAAGATTTTAAATTTGGTTTTTTTTTTTTTGGGGGGGGGGGGGGGAAGTTGTCACACCTGTCAAATAACAAAACACAAATGCTCTTCAGCTGTTTAAACATAGATACTGTTGCTGCGACTGTGAATTACATGTAGTTTCTACTCAAATTAATGCAAAATTTCTGGTTCACGAGTGCTTTTTTAGTATAAAATTTGTATAAATGCCATGAAAATGTGTAAATATGGTGAATAACTTTAGTTATATTTGTGGTGAAATAACATTTTCCTCGCAGAAACGCAATCTGACGCCTCTTGTAAAGACTGCCTATCAGTATTATTTCGGTATGAAAGTAGGGGACCAGGATAAGTCTTGGGCTCCACATATATGTTGCAACGCATGTTCAGTTACACTGTGAGAATGGCTGAAAAAGAAAAAATAATCTATGGCTTTTGCTGTGCCTATGATTTGGTGGGAGCCTACAAACCATACAGATGACTGCTATTTCTGCCTGACTCCACCTATAAAGGCAGGATTGTCTATGAAGAAAAGAAGAACAGTTCAGTACTCGAATCTTCCATCTGCTATTTGACCCATTCACACATTCGGATAGTTTACCAGTTCCTACTCCACCCGAAAATTGTGTGTTTGAAGTAGAAAATGAAGACAGCATGGAACAAGAAAAACCAAACAAACCTTCCACATCCCATGACCCTGATTTTGAGGGAAAAGATGATAAACCACACAGACTGAGTCAAGCGGAATTGAGTGATCTCATTAGAGACCTTGGCCTGTCAAAGGTGACGGCAGAAATTCTTGGGTCTCGACTACAGCAATGGAATCTTCTCCAAAGTGATGTGAGAATCTCACAGTACAGAAAATGTCACATGGAACTGCTTCCCTTTTTTGAGAAGAAAAATAATCTTGTTGTTTGCTGTGACATTAATGGCTTGATGAAATCTTTGAATTTGAATCATGATCCAACTGAATGGAGGCTATTCATAGACTCCTCCAGGTTTAGTTTGAAAGATGTGTTACTTAACAACAGGAACCTTCTTTCATCTATTCCTGTTGGTCATGCTGTTCACATGAAGAAGACATATGCAAATATGACAGCTCTCTTGGACTCAATTAAATATCATGAACACAAATGGAAAATCTGTGGTGATCTAAAAGTCATTGCCATACTTTTAGGAATGCAACTGGGTTACACAAAGCATTGCTGCTTCTTATGTATGTGGGACAGTAGAGATAGGAAATTGCATTATATTACAGAAGGCTGGCCTGCAGGAAATCTTCACCCTAGAGAGAAAAATGTCATTGCCAAGCCCCCACCTAGACTTTTTCCCTCCTAGTTGTGGAGCTGTTAGTGATGAACATGGTGAGAGATTCCATCAGAACATTTCTGTTATGGAACAAAGATATCAGAGCCGTTTGAATGAAGTAATGCTTGCGGATTACTGTTGGTCTTTGTGTAGGGATTCTGCAGAACTCCATTACAAGAGGCAAGCTAAAAGACGACGAAGTCAATAGGCCACCACACGATTCTCTTCAGACACGACCATCTGCGAAGTATTTTTCCAGCAATTTAGAACTCTTAGCATGTAATTACCAGTAAAAAAAAAAAAAAAATCAAATGCACTTTCATTGTTGTTAGCACGTATGTAATTAAAATGTATCCTTTTCTCTCAATCTGTTAAAATGTAATACTTCCACCTTGTGTATATCATAGAAACTAGAGCTAATAAAAAATTTTCATTGTCATATTTGTTTTCCTCCACCCAAAATTAGTAGGAATTGCCTCATGAAGTGCTCGAAACATTCAAAAATTATTTTTTTGTTGCCCAGTGTAATCAGTCAACAGGACTGTCCAAGGAAGCAGCAAATCATCATGCTGCAAGACTGCACCATATGAATGAATACCTGAGAAGTGTTTAAAATTATCAGATGCCAGTAAAGTCTAAAATCACACAAGTGTTTCATGTAGCTCATCAAACATGTTTGGGATTGGTTGGTCAGTAGCTTGTTTGTCACACTTCATCAACCACGCAGCCAACGTTTTATGGAAGCAGAGAGAAACTGTGTGGAGGGGAATTCCCAAACAACATATCCGTGCCCTTTTCGATTCTATGCTACAACATTTATACGCTCTAACTGTAGCATGTGGGAGCTTCACACCATGCTGATTTCTCAGAGTTTAAAAAAACTAAACTCTGCCTGAAGAGGCCATGAAGGCCTAAAGGTACCCACCAGCTGCCGTGCATCCTCAGCCCATAGGCCTCACTGGATGTGGATAAGGAGGGGGCATGTGGTCAGCACACCACTTTTACAGCCTTATGTCAAGACCAGAGCCATACTTCTCAAACAAGTAGCTCCACAGTTTGCCTCACAAGGGCTGAGTGCACCCACTCAAGTGTTAGCCCAGCCTGACTGCGCGTAACTTTGGTGATCTGACAGGAACTGGTGTTACCCTTGCAGCAAGGCTGTAGTTGTGAAAGTCACAAACCAAAATTAGTTAAGTAATAATAATAAGTATCTGTCTACTGTCATGTACGTTAATTGCAGTGTGAAGTTGATTTTGACCACATGAATCCTTCTTGGTACACCGATTCTCAAAGTTATTAGTACGTACCAGGTTAAAAATCTCTAATTTACCTGAAGCCTCAAATGGAAAAACCATTTTGTAACCTAGGTTCAGTCCTCTAACAACAGAGCAAGCCTTAAAAAATTCTGACACACAGCCATTCTCTGGAAAAATCACACTGCAAAAGGATTGTAGGAATTCCTTACATCCACTATCGTTCCCAGTTTTTCCTGAAAAATTTTTCTGACACTTTGAACATTGCTCCAACTGAGTCCTTCCTGAGTCGTCCTTTAGTTACATGTGGACCACTATCTTCCATCATCTTCCTAACAGATGAAGGTATTGCTACTACATTTATAGAATGGGATAGACTGTGTCAATTCTTGTATGCCTCACATTATAAAACTGTTGTACACGACCCCAACTGATCCATGAAACTGTGCCATTGAAAATTTTAAAAATTCTATATCCTTTACTAGATCTTACACTGCTTCCTACAACTCCCAAACACACTTGATCTATGCACCCTACCCAAAATACCCAAAGACAACCTTCTTTGCTGTGCCATTGTAACATACTTCAAAAGGCTTCACTGGTCACATATCAGCTTAAACTGACTAGTAGCCTCAATGTATTATCCAAGCTCTAAGGTCTTAAACCAAGGACCCCAAATGTTAGTATGTTAATCAATACTATTCCCATAGGCCAAATACCTTCCTTGATATGACATGTATTTACTCTAACATTCAACATACACACTGCCTCTCTGTACTTCAGCATTTCCTGTTTCATTCAGACTCAACAGTTCTTTAAAAGCTTCTATACTTTTTCACACTATCAAATTTAATTTTTGCTCACAATAACATTGAGATACAGCCTATCCAAAAAAATTTGGTGCACAACAATGAGAAGAAAACAGGCCATTTCTTGTGCCAAACTTTCTAAGGGCCATATGAAAGATGCTCTCCTTAGCTCCCACATGGTACAATCATGAATTGGTACAGACTTATTTATGTTACTGTTTTGGTCTGACTGATGGCAAAGCACACTTATCAAAACATCTTGATTGCTATTCTCAACTGATATCAATTTAGACCTTTTAATCCTAAATCATTTTCCTGGACATTAAGCTCCACATCACCAAGACCTACATTTCAGTCCACATAAAACTCATCAATAAACAACAATATCTATACATTGATAGCTATAACTCCTTCTGTATCAAATGCTTGCAGCTCTATAGCCTTGACATCCATGGTAAACAATTCATCAGTACACTAAATTTCTCATGGGTAACATGCTCACATTGCTTCTTTTATGACATATGGATCCATTCACCTTGTATCAGTTAGTACGCACTCCAGAGATGGTAATCTGCCTTCCACAGATAATTTCATTGCCCCACTCTCCCAGACACAACCCAAATCAACTTTGTATTTATTGTTGCTCCTACCGTTCCTTCCTCTTTTTATTAAAGCCAACCGGTCTTTTCTGATTCTTTCTCTTGCTTAGTACCCCCAACCTCATTCTTAAATCTGTTTTTACAACATTCTACCTATTTCCTCTCTTTCTGTCGTTGCCCCAGTTGCATCAACATTTCCTTCCAATGCTGTGTTACACACCAAGCCCTCTATTCAACTAATAAAATCGTCTGCAGCATCGTCGACAGGACTGATTGCGGACCTTTGGTACAGAGCCGAGTGGAGGGTCTGAATCAGAGGCTGAGACGGTTCTGCAACCATGTGGGCTGCAGATTCCTCGACTTGCACCGTAGGCTGGTGGGGTTTCGGGTTCCGCTGGATAGGTCTGGAGTCAACTGCACACAGCAGGTGGCTACACGGATAGCAGGGGTTGTGTGGCATGGGCTTGGCAGTTTTTTTTTAGGTTAGATGGCCTCGGGCAAGTACAGAAAGGGCAACAGCCTCAAAGGGTGAGGGCAAAGTCAGGACATGCGGAGACCAAGCAGCAATCGGTATTGTAATTGTAAACTGTCGAAGCTGCATTGGTAAAGTACCGGAACTTCAAGCGCTGATAGAAAGCACCGAAGCTGAAATCCTTATAGGTACGGAAAGCTGGCTGAAGCCAGAGATAAATTCTGCCGAAATGTTTACAAAGGCACAGACGGTGTTCAGAAAGGATAGATTGCTTGCAACCGGTGGTGGCGTATTTGTCGCCGTTAGTAGTAGTTTATCCTGTAGTGAAATAGAAGTGGATAGTTCCTGTGAATTATTATGCGAAGCTAGGTTAATAATTGGCCCCTCTTACCGACCTCCCGACTCAGCAGCATTAGTGGCAGAACAACTGAGAGAAAATCTGGAATACATTTCACATATTTTCCTCAGCATGTTATAGTCTTAGGTGGAGATTTCAATTTAGCAGATATAGACTGGGACACTCAGATGTTTAGGACGGGTGGTAGGGACAGAACATCAAGAGACATTATACTGAGTGCACTATCCGAAAATTACCTCGAGCAATTAAACAGAGAACCGACTCGTGGAGATAACATCTTGGACCTACTGATAACAAACAGACCCGAACTTTTCAACTCTGTAAGCGCAGAACAGAGAATGAGTGATCATAAGGCCGTTGCAGCATCCCTGAATATGGAAGAAAACAGGAATATAAAAAAAGGGAGGAAGGTTTATCTGTTTAGCAAGAGTAATAGGAGGCAGATTTCTGACTACCTAACAGATCAAAATGAAAATTTCTGTTCTGACACTGACAATGCTGAGTGTTTATGAAAAAAGTTCAAGGCAATCATAAAATGCATTTTAGACAGGTACATGCAGAGTAAAACTGTGAGGGATGGGGAAAACCCACCGTGGTTCAACAACAAAGTTAGGAAACTATTGTGAAAGCAAAGAGAGCTTCACTGCAAGTTTAAACACAGCCAAAACCTCTCAGACACACAGAAGCTAAACAATCTCAAAGTTAGCGTAAGGAGGGCTATGCGTGAAGCGTTCAATAAATTCGAAAGTAAAATTCTATGTACCGACTTGACAGAAAATCCTATGAAGTTTTGGAATTACGTTAAAACAGTAAGTGGATCGAAACAGCATATCCAGACACTCTGGGATGATGAGGGCATTGGAACAGAGGATGACACGCATAAAGCTGAAATACTAAACACCTTTTTCCAAAGCTGTTTCACAGAGGAAGACCGCACTGCAGTTCCTTCTCTAAATCCTCGCACGAACGAAAAAATGGCTGACATCGAAATAAGTGTCCAAGGAATAGAAAAGCAACTGAAATCACTCAACAGAGGGAAGTCCACTGGACCTGATGGGAAACCAATTCGATTCTACACAGAGTATGCGAAAGAACTTGCCCTTCTTCTAACAGCCGTGTACCGCAAGTCTCTAGAGGAACGGAAGGTTCCAAACGATTGGAAAAGAGCACAGGTAGTCCCAGTTTTCAAGCAGGGCCGTCGAGCAGATGTGCAAAACTATACACCTATATCTCTGACATCAATCTGTTGTAGAATTTTAGAACATGTTTTTTGCTCACGTATCATGTCATTTCTGGAAACCCAGAATCTGCTCTGTAGGAATCAACATGGATTCCGGAAACAACAATCGTGTGAGACCCAATTCACTTTATTTGCTCATGAGACCCAGAAAATATTAGATACAGGCTCCCAGGTAGATGCCATTTTCCTTGACTTCCAGAAGGCATTCGATACAGTTCCACACTGTCACCTGATAAACAAAGTAAGAGCCTACGGAATATCAGACCAGCTGTGTGGCTGGATTGAAGAGTTTTTGGCAAACAGAACACAGCATGTTGTTCTCAATGAAGAGATATCTACAGACGTTAAAGTAACATCTGGCGTGCCACAGGGGAGTGTTATGGGACCATTGCTTTTCACAATATATATAAAGACCTAGTAGATAGTGTCAGAAGTTCCATGTGGCTTTTCGCGGATGATGCTGTGGTATAGAGAGAAGTTGCAGCATTAGAAAATTGCAGTGAAATGCAGGAAGATCTGCAGCGGATAGACACTTGGTGCAGGGTGTGGCAACTGTCCCTTAACATAGACAAATGTAATGTATTGCGAATACATAGAAAGAAGGATCCTTTATTGTATGATTATATGATAGCGGAACAAACACTGGTAGCAGTTACTTTTGTAAAATATCTGGGAGTATGCGTATGGAACAATTTGAAGTGGAATGATCATATAAAATTAATTGTTGGTGAGGCAGGTGCCAGGTTGAGATTAATTGGGAGAGTCCTTAGAAAATGTAGTCCATCAACAAAGCAGGTGGCTTACAAAACACTCGTTCGACCTATACTTGAGTATTGCTCATTAGTGTGGGTTCCGTACCAGGTCGGGTTGACGGAGGAGATAGAGAAGACCCAAAGAAGAGTGGCGCGTTTTGTCACAGGGTTATTTGGTAAGCGTGATAGTGTTAAGGAGATGTTTAGCAAACTCAAGTGGCAGACTCTGCAAGAGAGGCGCTCTGCATCACGGTGTAGCTTGCTGTCCAGGTTTTGAGAGTTTGCGTTTCTGGATGAGGTATCGAATATATTGCTTCCCCTACTTATACCTCCCGAGAAGATCACGAATGTAGAATTAGAGAGATTCGAGCGCGCACGGAGGCTTTCTGGCAGTCGTTCTTCCCGCGAACCATACGCGACTGTAACAGGAAAGGGAGGTAATGACAGTGGCACGTAAAGTGCCCTCCGCCACACACTGTTGGGTGGCTTGTGGAGTATAAACGTAGATGTAGATAAAAATGAGTAAAGTCAACCAATAATCTGCTGAATAGTGATAGGTGGCACATATATCATATAATCACGTTAAGTTTTTCACTTTCACTCAATTTTTAGAAATAGTATTAGTGTGAATACACATGCACACACACACGCGCGTGGACACACACACATCTATGAACCACAATGGCAATGACTGCATAATAAGACAACGCCACGCATCTGAATTTGAATAACAAAGAACAAAACACACTTACTGTCCATGCCACTTTTCTGGAAGTTCTCACATAGGCACAGTGTTTTTTTAAATATGTTACAAATGTATGTACATGTCTTGGAATATGCAATTTTCTTCTTACTGAAATGGATCATGCAGTGCATGCTATAATGTCTGTCCAATTACAGTTAACTAAATATTCTAAATGTACAATTTTATATTGCTATGACCTACCTGAATAGTCATACCGCTTGGGCCCCATCCAACGAAATTTTTCACTATCCCTTAGGACATCTCCCAAATAACCATATGAAATAACACTTGAATAGTACTTTAGGAGGCTTCCATTGCTATGAACACTGCATAGATCCAGCCCACGAGTGTCTCCTGTATTTAAAGTAACACTGTGTCATTAAAATGGAAACAATATTTCTGTTTTCACTTTACTTATTACCTCATTTTTATTTTGTCACTGAATACAAAATAAAAGAACATATGACCCTTAACTTCTCTTCACATAATGATTCTGTGTCTCAAAAGTATAAATGTATATTGACACTGCTAGACATGTGATGCTTTCACACAAATAGTATTTTATTACAACTAGTCACTAACAACTTTTAGGTTTTACACTGACAAGCAAAAATAATCATAAGAAATTAAACATGCTTGTAAAAAACTTGTGAAATGAAATGTGTGTTTGGCATAATTGGCTTGGAGTCCCATCTGGGATGTTTGGCTGCCTGGTGCAAGTCATCTTATTTGACACCATTTCAGCTACTTGCACATCAATCAGGGTGAAATGATGGTGAGGACAACACACACACCTCGTCCGAAGCTATGAAAATCCCTGACCTAGCTGAGCATTAAACCCAGAACCACATGATCTAGAGTCAGCAATGCTAACCACAGGACCATGAACTGCTGATGGAAAAAGTAGATGAAAACATATATCATAAACCACTCCTCATGCTCCGTTTCAAGAACTGTTAGAATGTGTCTGTAATGTATGACTTTATCAGAATAGTGATTTTCTACCCTGAAATGAGATCATTCCTCCCCAGAACCCTTCCCACACCACCTCCTAAATCAAAAAGATATAACATGGAAGATCTTCATGCTACATCAATAAACACTGCTCTAAGTACAACACTGTTATAACATAGCAAATGGCAGAATTACAGACATCAGGAAAAGCAACTTTGCAAGATTGCCACAATTTTTTTCGTTTACACTGAAGGGATAAAAATTGCTAACTGGCTACGGCAACATAAACAACTTTTTATTCAAGTAAACTAGAGAATATTGTTGCAACTGGGTGTATATAGACAAAAGTTGAGAGAAAAATTAAATTTTCTGACCAAGGTTTCCTTCACATTTTATAAGAGAAGGGGAAACTGGAAAAAATTATTCTGTGAGAAAGTCGCCAAAGACTGTATGTGAAAGTAGACACAGCAGGGCAACATTAGAATGAATTTAATGATAACAGAATCATGTATCATCTGAAGAGCTGGGAAGTTAAAAATAATAGAGAGGGTAGTTACCATGTCCGATATAAGGGAATCAGAAATTCGGGACGGAAGGGCTTACTATAAAGTTACTTGGGGACAAAATGGATAGTTAGTACTCACATTCAGAAGGCAAAATTCTATGTATTGCCAAGAAGATCCAAATAATTACAAAAACTATACTACCTTTCGTACTTATTACTACCTACCTCAAAGAGGAAAAAAGGGAAGATGAGGACATTTATAAAGTTAGGTTATGTTACCCAGACACAACCTCCTTTCAGTTTTTTTCCTGCAAGTGAATATTTCTTCATATTCAACTGAAAGTGAGAGTGACTATGGGTGACATTACAGAAAAATGAAAAGAAGGTATGAAAAACAGATAAAGAGGAAACCAAAAATAGACAAGTACCATTTATAGTATATTTGTGTCACATGCTACACAAACAAAGAGAATATAAAGCAAATTAAATTTAGAGGAGGTAGATAAATATAAAACTTCCATGGATTCTACAAAACACTGATCAGCCATAACATTATGACCAGATTGTTAACAGCTGGTATGTCCACCTTTGGCACAGATAACAGTGGCGATGGATTGTGGCATGGAAGCAATGAGATCTCAGTAGGCCCTTGGAGGGAGATGGCACCACATCTGTACACACAAGTCACCTAATTCCTGTAAATTCTGGGGAGGGGGGGGCAATGAGCTCTGACACCACAGTTAACCACATCCCAGATATGTTCACTTGGGTTCACATCTGGTGAGTTGGGAGGCCAGCATACTAATTAGAACTCATCACTGTGTTACTTGAACCACTCCATCACGCTCCTGTCCTTATTTTACATGGCAGTGCAACATAGGCACATGCGTGGGAAGTTGGCTGCGGAGACCATCGTTATGAGTGTTCAGTGCACAGTGTGTTCAGACACACTTGTACTCTGCCTACTATTAAAATCTGATGTAAGTTCTGCCACAGTTTGCTGCTTGTCTTGTTTTACCAGTCTGCCCGACCTATGACATCTGAAATCTCTAATGAGGGGTGGGTGCCCAAGCCCACAATATCTGCATGTGGTTTCACCATGTGTATAAGACACTCACCACAGCACTCCTCAATACCCAAAAAGTTGTGCAGTTTCCAAAATGTTTGTGCCGAGCCTTTGAACCATTACAATCTGCTCTCAGTCAAGCTCAGATAGATCACAACCCTTCCCCATTCTACACACGAACAGCATGCTCACTAATTCTACATGTACCATGTGTGTGTCTGACTAGCAGTCATGCCTTACCAAGTGATGCTGCTATCACTTGGATGGGTTTATATTGATAGTAGGTCAGTTGTCATAATATTCTGGTTGATCACTGTAGTCATGTGTAATGCACATTAAGATCACTCTTGAACTTCTAGTGGATCTAAGATAACGATTCATTTCTGTGGGAGATGAGCACTGCAAGTTGATGAATACTGGCCAAAAACATGAGCAAAAACTTATTTCTCAGTAGTGTTTAGACTATTTTAAAGAGAATCAAACTTGATTTGCGAAGAAACTTGTTACTGTGGTTGAGACAAGGGGCCTCCACTTCACATCAGACACAAACAATAATCCATCTAGTTGATGGGAACTGATGTACCTGCACAAAAAGGTGAAGTTGATTTCATTTTCTGGGAAAGCTTTGGCCAGTGTTTCCTGGGATATAAAAGGAATTCCTAGTGTTGATCACTCTGAAAAGGATATAAGAAAAACTGGTGAAAAATAGACAAATATTTTGGACTCATTGCAGTGGAAAAAATACGTAAGAAGAGCCCTGGACTGCAAAAGGCAGATATTACCTTTCATCACAACAATGAAAATGCTTTTTCAATGGGGAAAATAAATAGCTTTCTTCATGCTTGGCTCATAGCCATTGAACACTGATCAAAAAAAAGTCATGGTTTTGCGAGACTTAACATTATTTGAATGAGACCATTTATTTGCCACTATAGGCAAGTTTGGAACAGTGGATATATATGAGGGCACAAATGAGGAGAAGTATCTAGATCCAAAGTAAAAACCAAGATGGTTATACAGTCAGGAGTTTACTAAAAGAGAAATAAAAAATCAATGTAGTAAAAACCTGGTACGTTTGATCATACATATGTTATTAACAAATCATATATGAATCCAAAAATAAACATACAATGATGACACATGTTCCAAATACATTGTGGATACTGTATATAAGACAATACTAACCAGTGTGAAGATAATTTTTGTTCTTTGGGGCCCATAGTGCAAAATATGTCTTTCAGTGACATGATTATTATGAATAATTCCAGCTACACTGCTATGCAAATTTTTTATATTTTATATAATTCACGATGAGCCCATTTTGGCAAATTGCCACCATCAGGTGCTCTGCAAATACATAAATAAGATGGTCTTAATATGGTCTTCTGCTACGGAATACCTCAGACCAGAAATTTCAAGCAACTTCCATAATATGAATTTGACCCTCACTACCCCAACAGAAATAATGTCCATCATAAAATTTTTAAAATCAAAAACACCTAGTGGGTATGATGAAATATCAACAAAGTTAATTAAAGAATGTGATTCTGAGCTAAGTAACATATTAAGCTATCTGTGTAACCAGTCATTTATCAGTGGAATATTTCCTGAATGGCTGAAATATGCTGAAGTTAAGCCACTGTTTAAGAAGGGAGATAAACAAATAGCATCAAATTTCCATCCAATTTCACTGTTGCCAGCATTCTCAAAAATTTTTGAAAAAGTAATGTACAGTCGGCTTTATAACCATCTTATCTCAAATAACATACTGTCAAAGTCACAGTTTGGATTTCTAAAAGGTTCTGATATTGAGAAGGCTATCTACACTTACAGTGAAAATGTGCTTAATTCATCAGACAAAAAATTGCAGGCAACTGGTATATTTTGTGATCTGTCAAAGGCATTTGGCTGTGTAAATCACAATATCCTTTTAAGTAAATTAGAGTATTATAGTGTAACAGGAAATGCTGCAAAATGGTTCAAATCTTATATCTCTGGCAGGAAACAAAGGGTGTTATTAGGAAAGAGACATGTATCAAGCTATCAGGCATCATCCAACTGGGAACTAATTACATGTGGGGTCCCACAAGGTTCCATTTTAGGGCCCTTACTTTTTCTTGTGTATATCAATGACCTTTCATCAGTAACATTACCAGATGCCAAGTTCGTTTTGTTTGCCGATGATACAAACATTGCAATAAATAGCAAATCAAGCGTAGTCTTAGAAAGATCAGCTAATAGTATATTTGTGGACATTAATCACTGGCTCCTAGCCAATTCTTTGTCACTAAACTTTGAAAAAACACACTATATGCAGTTCAGAACTTGTAAGGGGTGTCCCACGAGTATATGTCTAACATACAATGACAAGAAGATAGAAGAAGTCGACAGTGTTAAATTCTTGGGATTACAGCTTGATAATAAATTCAACTGGGAGGAGTACACCACAGAACTGCTGAAGCGTCTTAACAAATCTCTGTTTGCAATGCGAATTTTGTCAGACATAGGGGATATAAAAATGAAAAAGCTGGCATACTATGCTTACTTTCATTCCATAATGTCATATGGGATTATTTTTTGGGGTAATTCATCAAGCCAAGCTAAAGTTTTCCGGGCACAAAAACGTGCATGTAAGAGTTATATGTGGTGTGAACTCAAGAACATCCTGCAGAAGCCTGTTTAGGGAACTAGGGATACTAACTACTGCGTCTCAATATATTTATTCCTTAATGAAATTTGTCATTAAAAATATATCACTTTTTCAAACCAACAGCTCAATTCATGGAGTCAATACTAGAAATAAGAATAATCTTCACAAGGATTTAAAGTCACTTAGTCTTGTACAAAAAGGTGTGCACTATTCAGGAACACACATTTTCAATAACTTGCCAGCAGCCAAAAAAAGCTTAACAACCAATGAAATTCAGTTTAAGAGAAACCTAAATGATTTATTGGTGGCCAACTCCTTCTACTCCATTGATGAATTTCTCAGTAAAACCAACTGATTTGTGTGTGTGTATATATATATATAACTTCTGCGCAATTTCAGTGCAGTAATGTGTTCATTGTAAATGTGTGTGTGTGTGTGTGTTGTGTGTGTGTGTGTGTGTGTGTGTGTGTGTGTGTGTGTGTGTAAGTACAATCTAACTTCTGCACCTTTTCAGTGCAGTAATGTGTTAATTGTAAATAAGTATTATAGTAGCTGTATTACATGTTTATTACCTTATAAATAAATAAAAAACTTTTTGATTTTAAATTCAGTGCATTATTATTTGTAAAATGACTTTCATATAGTGTTCATTAAAAAATGACGATCATTCCACTTGGGACCTGTGGAATGGTACATTAGCTTATTTGTTTTAGTTGTAAATATTTGTCGCATATTGTTGTTTTTCTGACATGTTCCACATCCTGGAGGACCTCCTCACTACAGATCAATTGGAATGAAAGTAAATCTAATCTAAAATCTAATCTAACTATGATTTTAAAAGCTATAATATATCATTAGTTGTTTTATCTTGCATGTAACATCATTGCTGTCATGTCCTATCTGTTTTAGAATTATTACTTTCTCCCAGGTGTACACTGGAGTTGTATGTCAGATATTACTTATTTTCCATATATGCTATTTTTCTGACAGGTTGGATGACAGTGGGTCAGCAATATTGCATGTTTACATAGTTACCATTATAAATAAGTGATGTGTGAATTTTTGTTGTTTATTATTATTTTTATATAGGTTTGTTTCTAATTATGTTATTGCCTAAAGTTTAATAATAATAAACAACCAAATTTCACACATAACTTATTTATAATAGTAACTATGTAAACATGTAATATCGCTGACCCACTGTCATCGAACCCGTCAGAAAAATAGCATATATGGAAAACAAGTAATATCCAACATACAACTCCAGTGTATACATGGGAGAAAGTAATAATTCTAAAACAGACAGGACATGACAACAACGATGTTACAAGTAAGATAAAACAACTAATGATATATTATAGCTTTTCAAATCATAGTTAGAAGACCATTATACTAAGACCATCTTATTTATGTATTTACAGAGCACTTGACGATGGCAATTTGCCAAAATGGGCTCATCATGAATTACATAAAATATAAACAATTTACATAGCAGTGTAGCTGGATTTATTCATAACAATCAGTGTGAAGATGATCTGTGGTAATGTCTTTGGTGTACATCTTGCACACACACAATGTTTTGGTTTATTATTACGCACAGGACAATGTAATGACTTGTCATTGTTAATTGGGACTCACACATATACAAGATAAAGTATTTGTGCTGTATGGTTTGTTTGGCAACCGCTGTATGAACAGTTATGTCCTATAATGTGATTTACACATGACTGGTGGGTTTGGCGTAATGGATTAGCTTGTGCAGATTCTGTACTCATCTTCATACTTATCTATGCTGCATTATAGGCAAATCATCAACGTATTTGCAAAAAGCCTCAGCTTTTTCTCTCTCTTTGCTTAACATTTGCGACTTCATATATAATCTGTTGATAACATATGAATGAACAAATATACATGTAAGAACTAGGTTTTTGGTATTTCGAGTTTTCATTTCTCTTTTAGTATATTCATTGCTCTCTAAGCATGATGGTTGTTAGTTTGGGTGTAGATATTTCTCCTTGTTCACATCCTCATATTTGTCCACCATAATGTTAGTAGGCACACTTGAAAATTGTCGTTAGATTGAAATTGAGTAATAATGATGAACAAAGCATCTTATTCACATAATATACTGCCTCAGAAGAACTACAATTTCCTTTAATCAGAACATAAACTTGAGAATAATTTTGCAACTGGAAAATATTTTGAGTCCAGTGAACAGATTATGGCATGTTAGCTGTTGATAGATATTTTACAGAGCTTCCAGAATTACATTTCAGGGAGTCAATCTACTTACTAAAAAATTGATGGACAAAATGTACTGATCTAAAAATAGGATTTTGCTGAAAAATAAGTATATTTCAACCTAAAGTCAAAGTTACTGACTGTCAGAGACAAGTTTTCACCTTGTCCTTGTATTAACTATTTTGAGCGACACATCACAAACATTACACAGGATGATACATACATGGAGCTATTAATCCTATATACATGGTGGTCCATTAATAGTGACCAAGCCAAATATCTCACAAAATTAGCATCAAACAAAAAAATAAGAACAAATATTTTCCATCGTGACAGGGGAAAACATATGGTGTTATGCATGGCCTACTAGATGGCACTGCCATAGGTCAAATTGACAGAAACTGCATTTTTTAAATAGCTGCCCCCATTTTTTATTACACATTCGTATAGTACATAAATAAATAGGAATGTTTGATTTGGAACATTTGTTTCGCTTTGTGATGGATGGCGCTGTAATATTCTCACAAATGTAGCAACACACCCAATAGCATTGTGTGCAATTCATTACTTAAATTAGGCACCATAATACACTTGTCCAGTCATAATAAATACGTAGAAGACATAATCTTGTTAAAATAGAACGTTTAATAGTTGCAGAAAAGGTAGATTTGCTGTTTATTTATGGCTATTGTGATCAAAATGCCCAATAAGCTTGTGCTATGTATGTTGATCATTATCCTGACAGGCAGCAACCAAGTGTCCAGACCTTTCATTGGATAGTTAATGTATTTAAAGAAACCGGAACTGTTCAGCCAAAGAAGAAGATGCAACCAAGAACTGCAACAAATGAAGATGTCCAAACAAATATTTTAGCTGCAGTTGAGACTAATACGCACATCATCAGCAGACAAACTGAGCAGGAATCGGGAATTTCAAAAACGTCAGTTTTGAGAATTCTACAGCATTATTTCTATGCACCAGGAATTGCATGGCAATAATTCTGAACATTGTGTAAATTCTTACCACTGGGCACAAAATAAATTACGAAATGATAACAGGTATATTTCAAGAGTTATATTTAGTGACGAAGCATCATTCACAAACAGAGGTAATGTAAACTGGCATAATAGGCACTATTCGGCATCGGAAAATCCACGATGGCTGCGACAAGTGGAACTTCAGCGACCCTGGCAGGTTAATGTATGGTGTGGAATTATGGGAGGACATCTAACTGGCCCTTATTTTATCGATGGCAATTTAAATGGTGCAATGTATGCCGATTTCTTACATAATGTTTTACCGATTCTACTACAAGATGTTTCACTTCATCAGAGAATAGTGATATACCTTCAACATAAAGGATGTCTGGCACATAGCACATGTGCAGTTGAAGCAGTATTAAATAGAATATTTAATGACAGGTGGATTGGTCATAGAAGCACCATACTGTGGCCTGCATGTTCACCGGACCTTACATCTCCGGACTTTTTTCTGTGGGGAAAATTGAAAGATATTTGTTATTGTGATCCACCAACAGCGCCTGAAAACATGCGTCAGCACATTGTCAATGCATGTGCAACAATTACAGGAGGTGATCAACTCGCTGTCGAGAGGAATTTCGTTATGCGTATTGCCAAATGCATTGAAGTTGAAGGGCATCATTTTGAGCATTTATTACATTAATGAGGTTATTATGGTTGCTCACGCAGTAACAGCATGCATTCCCACAATTTACGATAAGGTTGCAAAAGTAAATGTATCACACTGGAACAACAGAAATAAAGTCCAAACATAACTACTTTTTGTGTTTTAATTTAAAAAAACACAGTTACCTTAATGGGTGGGGCATATTATAAGTGTTGGAATATTACGGTGCCATCCATCACAAAGTGAAACAAATGTTTCAAATCACACATTCATATTTCTTTATGTACTATACAAATATGTAATAAAATGGGGTATCTATTTTTTTAAAAATGCAGTTTCTATCAATTTGTCCTATCTATGGCAGTGCCATCTAGTGGGCCATCCATAGTGCCATCTGTCCCCCCCCCCCCCCCCCCCCGCCCCCTACATGCCATCTGTTTCCCCTCAATACGCTCGAACAGGTCTGTTCTTTTTATTTTCTCATTTGATGCTAATTTCGTGAGACATTTGGCCCGGTCACTTTTAATGGACCGAACTGTATACAGGATGTCCCAATTAAGTCTGGATTCTGCAATAACCACATAAATTTTGATGCAAATAAGAAAATAGTCACCCAGAGGTTGCTTGGTTCCAGAAGCCCTCCCTCCCCCTACACCCCCTCTCCCCCCCTCCCCTCGCCCTCTCTCTCTCTCTCTCTCTCTCTCTCTCTCTCTCTCTCTCTCTCTCTCTCTTTCTTGAGTGGTGGAAACATCACGTAATTTCTGTGCGGAGTTCTGTAAAGTTCTGGGTAAGACACCATTCAAGCAACCACAACAGCAGCACAAAAATTCCCATATTCAACTTATTTTTAGTCTGTAAAACACAGAATTTGACTTATACAGCACTCCTATTTTGGGGAAAAAAACATAACATAGTTCACTTAAAAAAAAATACTATTGACCATTTTAGTTTCCTGAATACCTCCTTCAAGTTCCTTTTTGGTACCATAAGCAGACAGGGCTTTTGGAACCAAACCATCATTATCTGCACTGTTTTTAAAATTGACATAGTATTATCAGATGTCAAAATTAGGTGGGATGATACGTAGATACATCCAGCCAGCTCTTTCCTGGTGTAAGTCTGCTTCTTCAACACCACAGGTTTTATTGAACATCAACTATGTGATGTGATGCCAGCAGATGTACTAGTCTGCATCACACTTAACGACCTCACCAGTCATATGCATAATCATATTGATTGATACATCAATACATCCAGCAGGATTACAAGACTCCCGCCACTCTATGTCAAAATGATCAGTTCTTATATAATCAATGGAAATATCTAAGATGGAAACACAAAAGAACATTTTTATATACAGGTTACCCACCAAGCAGAATGTGTATTACAGCAGTCTGCACATCAGTGGTTCCATGGAGGCAATAAGCCATTGTATTAGTAGATCCACCAGGCACAACACCCACTCTAAGAGGTGGAGGTGGTAGCCGAGCTTCAGGGTCATTGTGATCGATACCGGCATCCCTCGCTGCCCGTAATACCAAGCCATTGAATACCTGTAATCAACAAATATTCATGTAAATGGCAGCATAATTTCAAAGTTCTCAGTTTGGTTATCTTTATTTCACAGAGAAGAATGTAGCTGGGAAACGAAAGAGAAGTTTAGTGAGAAGCTGAAACTGTCAGCTCATAAAAAATGGATGTGTTAATATATTTTAATATGCCACACAAGCAATACATTTCAGAGTGAGGAAGATAGGATTATCACATAGATGGAGGTATAGAGAAATTGCAGCAGACTTAAAAGTGAGAAAAGCTAACAGACAGAAGTGTTCATATAAATGTAATTCAACCATTAGATAATATACTTATGGGCTTGGTATAGATGCTTGATTGAAGGAGTATAGGTGCAGATTACTGGTCGCAAGCACACTCAAACCCAGACCTAGGTGTAGGCAGGTGACAAAAGATGTAGAGGTGTTGTGCAAGAATTTTTGATAAGAGGACCATAGTGAGGATACCTGGAGACTGTTTCATAGGAATAGATGTTATGATATCACTGGTGACCCAGTACAGATTCTCAAGCTTGTAACACCAACATGCACTCTTGTGTTTAAGCAGCATAACTATCTGTGTTTCAGCAGTGCTGTGGAATGGGTTAGTAATCAGCTGGAAATAGTTGTGATCATGCTGGACACTGCACACATTGAGTGTCTACCCTTTCCAAATATGAGCAGGTTTGGATTTTCCTAAGTATAACCTTCATATAAATAGAACTGGAAAGGGGAGGATGGATAACTGTAATGAGTAGAGCTCCTGGTTTACACAAGATGATTCCAAAAGTGATGCTTAGTAGAGGTAGGTCATGCTTGTGGCAAATTTAGCTAATAGGTATCCCAGATCAACTTTAAAAAAAAGGCAATTCAGTGACTGCTGAGAAAACAGACTACAGAATACTGTTCTTCACCAAAATGTAAGATAACTCTACAGAAATCTTAATGAATTGGAAATATACTGGCTCAGATACAGAGTGCTTTTCTGAACATGACATCCAGACTGAAGAGATAGTGAGACATCCTGTATAGGGGCATACATCAACTAATTTACTTCTCAAATATTTAATGTGGGTAGCAGACGTGGGCACTCATATCAGACATACTCATTCGAGACAGGTTAATGTTCTGAAACTAGGTAGTAAACACAAATCAGAATAACGAGCAGTAATGTTTGAATTTTCTGACAAAAAATTTGCAAGTGAGAAGTCACTTCCACGTCGTGCTGTCCAGGCTGGTGCTGTGGTTACTGGTCCTACACTCCCATGTGTTTGTTTGATTGAGTTTGAGACTCACTGGCCTAATCACCACACATTTATGTTCGCATAATTATTTGGTGGCGCCTGAACACGAAGCTCTATGCCTTGAAACTGGTCGTGAAATAAATTACGAAATTATTGGCAACTGAAGTGGATTTTTATTCTAAAAATGATTCTGTATGGATAGCAATGCAGAATGTTTCATAGGATTTTGGCACCACGCTCACAGCCATTTCCAACATTTGGGTAGTTCCCCACGCACTGTGTGTTTGAACACCACGCTCGACCCCTCCAGCAGTGCTTTGGCCACATCTTCAACAAATAGTGGATCAACTTCTTTCCTTCCTCTCCCACACTGCAATTCAAAATAACCTGTATTTTGAATTTTGTAATCATTTTCTCCAGACCCTTAGCAGACATTGCACCAATGTCTTTCTTCATGCACTTGGGTGTCCAGAACTTCTGCAGAGTTACCGGTGCACAGTCACCATTCTTGTGAAATAGTTTTACCAGTAGTGTGTGATCCTTCATGGAGACAGTCATGCTGGGCCTCTCAGATGCAAACTAAGGAAAAGCCGTGCATCATGCATCTATTGGTGTGCCCCCCTCCCACACCTCCCCTCTCCCTGCATCAATAATAACATGCTGCTCAAATTTGACACCATTCTGAGCAGTGGTTTTCTTTCTACAGCATTTTCCATTTTGAAACTGGAACTTTAATTATGGACACCCAGTACACTGGTAACAGATGTGCGCAGTGTTGCACAACTTTTTAACAAGCATTATTTCATAACTGTTACTGAAAAGATGTGGTTGTCAGGTTCAGTAGATACTGCATGGTGTACCTCAGACCAGTCATTCCACATAGGTAACTTCACTAATATGAATATGATCCTCACTACCCAGTAGGGTGTCCAATATGCTAAAGCAAAGCCTTCGTTTAAGAAATGAGATAAAGAAATACTGCCAAATTTCCATCCAATTTCACATTTGCCAGCATTCTCAAAAGTTTTAGAGAAGGTAATATACAATCAGCTACCTAACGATCTGGCAGCAAATAATATATTGTCAAAGTTGCAGTTCAGATTTCTAAAGGGTTCTGATTATGAGGAAGTGATCTACATATACAGTAAAAATGTACTTAATTCATTAGACAAAAAATTACAGGCTACTGGTATATATTGTGATCTGTCAAAGGCATTTGACTGCGTAAATCACAATATCCTTTTAAGTAAATCAGAATATTACAGTGTAACAGGAAATACTGTAATGGTTCAATCCTGTATCACTGACAGGAAACGAAGGGCGTCATTAGTAAAGAGGTATGTGTTAAGCTATCAGGCATTATCAAACTTTGAACTAATTACATGTGGTCTCCCACAAGGTTCCATCTTAGGGCCCTTACTTTTTCTTGTGTATATCAATGACATTTCATCAGCAACATTACCAGGTGCCAAGTTAGTTTTGTTTGCAGATAATATAAACATTGCAATAAATAGAAGAACAAGTGTAGTCTTAGAAAGATTGGTTAATGAAATTTTCATGGTCATTAATAAATGTTTCCTAGCCAATTCTTTGTCACTAAACTTTGCAAACACACTACATGCATTTCAGAACTTATAAGAGGTTTCCCACAAGTATATTCCTAAAATACGATGACAGACAGATATAAGATGTGGACAGTGTTAAACTCTTAGGATTATAGATGGATAATACATTCAACTGGGAGGAGCACACCACAAAACTGCTGAAGCACCTGAACAAATCTGTATTTGCATTGTGAATGTTTTCAGACACAGGGGATATAAAAATGAAAATAGTGGCATGTTATGCTTACTTTCATACCACAATATCACATGGGATTATTTTTAGGGTAACTCATCAAGCCAAGTTAAAGTTTTTTGGGTCCAAAAATGTGCAATAAGGATTATTTGCGATGTGAACTCAAGAACATCCTGCAGAGGCCTGTTTAGGGATTAGAGATATTAACTTTTGCTTACCAATATATTTATTCCTTAATGAAATTTGTCATTAAAAATATACCTCTTTTTCAAACCAACAGATCAATTTATGGATTCAATGCCAGAAATTATCTTCACAAACTTTTAAGGTGTTTGGTACAAAAAGGTGTCCATTATTGATCCAAAAAGTGTTCATCATTCAGAAATACACATTTTAAATAACTTGCCAGCAGCCATAAAAAGTTTGACTCTCAACAAAGTTCAGTTTATGATGAGCCTAAAGGATTTATTGGTGGTCAATTCCTCCTATTTGATTGATGAATTACTTAGTAGAACCAGATGATGTGCATGTGTGTTTCACTAATAATATCAAATAATGCAAGTATTAGTACAATCTGACTTATGTAAAAATTCAGTGCAGTAATGCAATCATTGTACATAAGTGTTATAAAATGATTTCTCAAATTAGGATTTCTTAACTTTTAAATGAAAATATGCAAAAAACAATTTTTTTTATTCATTCCACATCCTTGACGATCATTTCACCCGGGATCTGTGAATGTACATTAGGATATTTGTTTTAAATTGCAAATATTTATTGTGTATTCTTGTTTTTATAACATGTTCTACATCCTAGAGGATCCCCTCACTATGGATCAATTGGAATAAAAAGTATATCTAATTTAAGCAAACATGCACTTACCTCTGCAAATGTTCCATCACCACCAATGGAAATCACTGCATCCAGACCATCCAGTGGTCTTCTCAGAAGTGTATCATGGGCATGACCTGGTCTCTGGGTAAGCAAGACTTCAGATTCCACTCCAGCAACAGCGAGTAATGGCTTAACTTGTCTCTCGAGCACACGAGGCCCACGCCTACGGCCACCGAATGGATTTACTACTACCAGGACTTTCCGTGGTCGACGTCTCAAACCTGTGTCAGATTGTATAAATTAATATTAAAATACAATAATAAGCCCTCACTGAAGACATTAGCACTACTGACGTCAAAATGGGCGCTAGATAACGGCCATCACTGTCAGTAAAATGAGTGTGTATATGCTATGCTTTAATCCACAAGTTTAGTTGATTCAAAAGACAAGTCGTCATCCAACTGAATTCATAATGTTAAGTGTATAGGTTAATAACAAGTCAGCCAACATCTGTGTAAGTTTGTACACGCAGATTGATTGCACATTGTCCACTTTGAAGCACAAACATTTTTATGATGTCTATGATGTGATTTATGTTTCAACACAGATTACTCATTAAATGGCCTTATTTCCAGGATAAATTGTATATATAATCTCTGACCACTTCAATATAAATTAAATTCTATCAAACACGTACTTATGTTTGCTTGCACTTAGTGATGACATTACCCTCAAATCAAACAAAGGTAGTGAAATATTCAGTTCCAAAAGTTTTCTTGTTGTAAAGGACAAAAAAGTTTTACATTTTGCAGAAATCAGCTTTACTTCATTTGATAATTTGTCCTTGATATCCTTAACAGTATTTTAAACTGAAAAGTTATTTGTTTTTATTTATTTTGTTATTTCTTGATTAATATTTTTCCAGCTATTCTGGTGTCCTTTCTTGTAAGTATAAATAAGTCTTCTTAAAATCTATTTTATTTTATTTATTTAACCTGGCAAGATTAGGCCCATCAGGCCCTCTCTTACATCTAATCAGGCATTCTACTTATTTTACATTCATATGTTTTAGTAGGCATGTTAAACTACATCTAGTACAAAAAGTGAAATAAACAATTAGAAAGGCACACCTGGAAAAATACATACATACAGAGTTTATATTCGTAGATCATAAGTACTGTTATAATTAGACATTATTGAAGAGATAGATTTTAGATAGGAGTGCTAGCAGTAGGGAGTATGAGGGAGACTCATGGTGAAGGGAGGAGAAGAATAGAGAGACATGATGAAACATAATTAAGGAAATATAAAGGAAAAGAAGATTGTGTGGCTAATAGAGATAGACGAAGAGGAAGGCATCTCAGGAGCAAGATAGGAGACGCTAGCTTTGCTATTTGACAGATGAGAAGATTGGCCTTGTACATTAATTTTGTGGAGAAGGTTATGAGGATGACAGTAGGAAATGCTTCAACTTCTTCTTAAAAGCAGCAGGAGATTGAATTTTGCGCAAGGTAAGGGGCAGTTTGTTCCAGAGGCGGATAGCGGCAACTGAGAAGGAGTTTGCAAAAGTTTTTGTTTTGTGAGTGGGCACAGTTAGGATACCAAATAAGAGTGCCCTTGTGTTTCAATTATGATGGCATGACAGGTTTTTAATCTCTGAATCAAGGTACTGGGGTGCTTGCGCGACGAGGAGTCGGTGAAGTAGACATAGAGTGTGGTAGTCACGCAATTTGTCCGGCCGCAGCCACCCTAGCTTGGAGTATGAAGCACTAACATGATCATATCAGCGAATGTGCAGGTGTAACGCACACAGGCATTCCTGGTTACTTCTAGCCGTCTTTTGTTTTCACTACTCATGCCTTATTGAATCACATAACAATAGTGGAGGTTCGGTAAAACGAGTGCTTGAACGAGCTGGCGTTTCAAGTCCTGTGGAAATATGTTCCGAAACTTTTTGAGAGCATAGAGACAAGCACACGTCTTTCGGCACACTGCGACTGTATTCTCCGCCCAGTTGAGATGCTCATCCAAAGTTACACCCAAGTTCTTAACTGGTTTCTGATATGGTATTGGAGTACCGTCGACCACAATAGGAGGTAGCCGTTTGCAGAAATCTGAACTTATTAATTTCTGATCGGCTATTAAGATTACTTGCGTCTTTTTTGCATTTAGTTTAAGCCCCAGGTTTTTCGCCCATGTCACTACTGAAGACAGATCATCATTCATCTGAGCGATTGCAGTGTTTACATCTTCAGGTCTGACACTTAGGTAGAGCTGGAGGTCATCGGCATAGAAATGATATTTACAGGAGGACAGAACCAACGAAATATCGTTCACATATAAAGAAAACAAAAGTGGTCCTAAGACTGATCCTTGTGGCACTCCCGAGGAAACATGTTTCCAGGAAGATTTTTCATTTACGCAGACAACACATTGCTGTCTGTCTTTTAAGTAGCTTTCAAACCATCTCATTGCACTATCTGAGAAATTAAGCTGTTGCATTTTTCTGAGCAATATGTCAAAGTTAACAGTGTCAAAAGCTTTGCTGAAGTCCAGTAGCATCAATATTGTTGCCTTTCGATTGTCGATGGCATATTTCAGGTCATCAGTTACTTTAGTTAGAGCAGTGTTTGTGCTGTGATGTTTACGGAAACCGGATTGAAATTTGTCATATAGGCTGAATTCATGCAAGTGTTCAGTGATTTGGTCATGAACAATATATTCAACTACTTTGGAAACAGCAGGCAGTATGCTAATTGGTCGGTAATCACTAGGCAGTTGCGGGTTTTCGATCTTAGGGATGGGTCAAATTATGCTTCTTTTCCACGCAGTGGGGTATATTCCATTCACGAGGGAAAAATTAAATATGTCAGTTAAGACAGGTACTAAGATATCGGCAACATTCTTAATCATAGTTATACCGATACTGTCATTGCCTATTGCATCAGAAGAGATTCTCATTATTGCTTTTCTTGCCGTATTTGTTGTTACATGTCTTAGATGGATGGTATCGTTGTTAGTTATCCTGTTTGGGGATTCTTGTGGACGGTAATTATCAGCAGTGCGGGTATTCAGAGGTGCAGAGAAGAATTCATTTAATTCATTAGCTGACACATGAAAAGTAGTTTCCGATTTTGCCTTTCCGACCCCCAAGCTACGGAGATTCTTCCATAGAGTCGTGGGCGTCAGATTGCTGCATACAAGGGAGCGAGCGTGCTTGATTTTAGCATTTTACTTGTGCTTGTATAGAAAGGTTTGCAACAATGAACGAATTGTGTCCCTCTCCTGGAAATCAATAGCTCCTCATCAATCACAATAATCCTGCCTAAAATACAGGATGTCAGACTTTTATTAATAGCAATTACATTTGCAACTATTATAAACAACTCATGAGATCATCTAAATGATTTACTGAGACCCTAGTTCACTTTTCAGATTTCATGTTTAATCTTTCTTTCATCCCAGTTGACAGCAGAAGATTTGGGCCTGAGTGTTTGACATTTATAGATTATTTTCATATATTTCTGTCAATTCAATCACAGTTTTCACAAGTGATGAGCCATAAAGTACTTATCTAGTTTTACTCAAAGAAATTAATATGAAGAGCAATAAAATCTTATAACCTTCCTCTACATTTTATATCAGTGCCTTAACGACTAAAGGCTGAAACCATAAATGTCAAAAACCAATATTGGCATAGAGTTCAAAGCCACATCCTCATTTCCAGTTTCCAAATTGTCTGTTTTTTCTTGTTTTGTGAAAATAAAGTAACCAGGTATCATAACGTACAGACTAATTAGAAATAAATAAACATGAGTTATGTTACCTAATTCACAATATGCAGTGCACCTCTTTTTACAATGAGATTTTCCAAAATTTCAAGTATATGTTTGGCAACCAATATAATTCTGCAATTAATTTTTATCATTGCTGGCTCTGGAAGAGCTTAACAACACTTACACTGCTCCTATGTCTGAAAATGTATATTATCGAAAACTATTGTGCAACTCAGGAAACAAATTCTAGTCTGTGTCATAGCAAAATGCACAGCACAGATGAAACCTATTTAAACTACACCCATTTCTTATTACAAATGAATGAATAACACTACTTGATTTTGATCAAAACTCCACATAAAGAAAACAATGGGGAAAATAACTTGTCAATTAGTTATTTAGTAACAGTAATTTGTGTTTGGGTTGCAGGCAAAAGCCAATCTCCTTCCCTCAAAAAGGCTGCAGATGATTCATTCCCCCTGCAGCTGGTACTACTCTGTCTAACGACAATCACATCAAATAGGCATTAAAGCATAATCAAACCTTACAGTCAGTGATTTCACAGTATCCCAATATCAAGTATGTTGCAATATGTTTAATACACATCACTGGGCTATTATGATTTCACATTTCCAGTGGTGCTAGGATATATTTGAAGAATTACTTTGCAATGATTTGGATGAGTGTTACTCCAAATGTGTCATTAAATAAATTGTCTGCCAAGGCAAGAGAGACAATATTTTAACTGAAGTTCAGAATTTTCACATCCTAACAAATAAATGAAAATGTGGAGGGAAACTGGGCCATCACCACAAATGATTTTAATCCTTCTTTATTATATCCTGCATCTTTATTATGTCCTGCCACTACCTCAGGTAGTGGTACATTACCAATGCCAAACCTCTGAACTGTAATGCACCATCAAAAGTATGAGCAGGTAATATATTTTTACCTTAACAGCTTATCATAATATCCACCCTTAAGGAGTAGATATATCTGCTTGAAAGTAGAGCAAATATTATTGGGATGTCCGTAGATTTGTTGGCAAAAATTATCTGATCACATTCCAGTCTTAAAAATATCACAGAGTCATACAAGTTCCAAGCAGCAGCACATACCCATGAGTAGAAAAGAAGTAAAGTGGTCACCAAACAAAAGGTTCACATAAACATCATAGAGCTTTACTTGAAATGGTTTTATTGAAGATAGTATGCCCCCTTATGCCCCTAGTCTCCTCTTTCCTTGAGAAGCAACTACTTAATAAGTAATAAGTTTAACATGGAATCTGAACTAGAATGAAACTTGTACTTTTCATAAGGACAAAGTATTACCGGAAAGAACAATAGAAAATTCAATGGCAGAGGACCAGGTATCATATATTATTATTGTCACTTCATAAATGAGATGAACAACATTAAAACAGTGAGAAAATGGATTATGCAACAGTTCACTTCATCAATTTTAAATAACCAAATAAGCAGCTTAATTTACTACATACTCAGTATGCCAGATGGGATAACAGAGTCACGATCCTAGATCCATGTGCCAAAAATTCAGAGTTTTGGTACAGACAACAAGCCATTACAGGCCAAGCACATCAGTTTTTTGAGAATAAACCATTCACAATTTATCAGTCTGGTGACAAACCAACCAAAGTTTTTATGATATTAGAGTTTCCTTAAATTTCTCACAACTTTTTTATTTCAGTTGCCAGTGAACAATTTATTTTGGTTTCAAACATATCAGAGGCATTCTGCATCTCTTAGACCTAATAAAAAAACTAACATTATCCCATAGAGAACATTCAAGAACTTTTATTGGTTTGTTCTTTTTGCTTTACAGTTGCTGTCAGCCTATGGCATAATTATCCCACAGCAACTCACTTTGTAAGGCCTACATGGTGATCATGAGCAAATCATTCAAATGTTAAAACACAAGGACCACATCATGACTCACACAACAGCCAAGTGAGTGTCTGAGGTGGATGAGTACATGAGTCCATTGTCCATGATGCCAACATTACAGAGTGATGCATGACCTTCTGCATCAACATTAACTCACCAGTCAGCAAGATGGTCACAGTTTCCTCTCTATTAAGTTTTCCCACATTTAAATAGTGCTACACTATGTCACTCTTTCAAGCACCAGCACATACTTCACAAATGTAACTGATCAAGGATTAAACAATCTCAGAAATTTTGTATGATTCACTGATGATTGGCAATGTCAGTTTCTTGTTACTGTAGAAATGCATAACTGCACTTTTAGTTGCTATAAAATTAAATTCACCAAGCACACATAACAGTTACAAAATAGTAGTGAGCATAGCAATAAGTGTTCTCAGTAAGTAAAACCTTGTAACTAAATGCAAGATGGGTCTCAGAAACATGCCGTCAACAAATGTGAATTATTATTCCAGTTCTTGACACACCACCATTTATGCACAACCACACCCTTCCAGTATTGATTCTACAAAGTGGCAAATAACAACATTAACATTTCTCAGAATTGTGTAAAGCATGTGAGACAATGAGTTCAGGAATAGGCATGAATTTTCTTTTCATTTTCTGTGCAGCTAGGTATGTTTTCTACATAGGAAGTAAAAACATGCCAAACAATCATTCCTGTCATGCTGTATTCTCATTACGCAGGAAACATGAACTTCTGTACCAGTAATTGTATGAACTGAAGTTCATATTATTTGCTGTTGTACCCAGGATATTGGCAAAAAGTTTTCAGAATGGATTTGGATATTCTTCCAAGTTACCAGTTTTATGTCCAAACAATATATTAAAATTTATGCGGTAATATCCACTTCAATTACAAGATACCATGGTATAACTGCTTAAGGCTATTAGTTACATGACAAGAAGATAAAAACATAAAATATTAAGTAATACAGGTGACATGTCAGTGTCCTTTACTCTTATCTTCAATAAATGTGAAACATGGATGGGAGTAGCAATTTAAGAATATTAAGCAATAATGAGGTGGCCATGATGGTCCGGTGGGTAGAGCACTAGATTCCAACCCTGGAAGACCTTGGTTCAATCCTGAGTAGAAGTGGAGACTTTTCATCGTTCCAGTCCCTACAGGGCAGCCACACATCCATTCACCCTGCAATTGAATTGAATAATGGGGACCTTTACTGGAAATAAAAGGCAGCTGGGGTGATGGGCTCACTACCCACCCCTCCTCATGTCACAGCGAAAAGGCTGCACTTGACAAGCAGTTAGGTCAGAAGCCCATTCGCCTGTTCAGAAATTAAACAACATAGACTCCACCTTTAAACAATAACATTAATCTGTGGCCCTTGAAACACTGTCACACATCTTACAGTTCTGGCTTTTTAGCCCCTTGTACAGGGCTTCCACTCTGCTGTAAACAACATGTTCCTCAGTAACATGTAGAAATCAGGTTTTTAAGATGTCACTGTCCTACAGCAAGAACCTTATGTGGATTTTATTTTGATTCTAATAGGTGATTCTCATCAGTAATAATAATTCATGCGTCCAGTCTGATGATACTGATGATCAACTCTGCAATTTTGTTTCAGTAAGCTCATCATGGCGAAAAGTATGGCATCTACATATGACTCACATTACAAGCAGCACGCTGTTATTTAATTCTTGTACGCAGAAAAAGAAACCGTGGTGAACATCTGTAAATGTTTGTGTGCAGTGTGTGGCAATGCTGCAGTTGATAGGAGTACAGTTGGATGATGTGTAAAGAAAGTTACAGCCTCAGGAAATGTGGAAACAGAGCTCCATGATCAGCCACACTCGGGACGTCCTGTCACAGCCTCTGCTCCAGACATGCTGAATCATGTGGATGCCATTATTTGTGCTGACCTGTGCATCACAACTCAATTCTCTATGGGGAACACACTTTGAAGATGATGAGAATGTCAGTCATGATGTGAAAACATGGCTACGCCAAAAAGGACAAAGCTTTTACCAGCAGGGAATACATAGTCTTCCACAATGTTGCCATATGGCCATAGAACATGATGTAGAAAAATAGGACATGGAGAAGATATATTGATGTATATTGTCACCAAATTCTGAGAAAAAAATGTGGGGCATTACTTATCGAACGACCCTCGTAAAACACAATAATGTCCACTGTCACTAATATCATATAATGAAATGTAAAGATGCTTAAAACAAATATAAAAATGATAAAGATGCTTAAAACAAGTATAACAATATTCATATATTAACATACCTACAACTACATATATACTCTGCAAGCCACTTTATAATGTGTGGTGGTGGGTACTTCTGGTACCATTATCATTTCCCACCTTTCATGTTCCATTCATGAATGCTGTGTGTGTATAGAATGACATCTGGTGAACCTCCACATGAATTCTCATTTTTCTGTCTTCCTCATCATGATCATGCCACAAAAAATGTATGGGAGGCAGTAATATGTTTTTGGAGTCATCTTGGTGCATACACTGTTCAAGTTTTAAAAGTAAACTTCTCCTTGATGCACAGCTCCCTCTTTGTACCATCTGCACTCAAATTAGATGAGCATTTCCATAAAGCATTTGTGCTGATTAAATAACCTTTGATGAAATGTGCCACTCTTCATTGGGACTTCCCCCCCCCTCTCTATCTCTCTCTCTCTCTCTCTCTCTCTTCTCTTCTCTCTCTCTCTCTCTCTCTCTCTCTCTCTCTCTCTCTCTCTCTCTCTCTCCTGTTAAGTAAAAGGTCCAGACTAATGAGCAATGCTCAAGACTCAATAGTCTTTCATTGATAATTTAGATTTCCTTGAGATTCCTCTGATGAATCTCAGTTTGGAATCTCAGTCTTACAATATCTCACATGTCAGTTGGAATAGTTTTGTCATGACTGATTCTCCCACGGATATCAGTCATTCTGATGGAGGTCTTTCAGTGTCTTGTCACATTCTTTTTGCAACATCACTTCTCTCATCTCATCCACTAATTCCACTTCACTTCCCATAACACTGATTTCAAGTTTATTTCCTTTGTGTAGCCCTTCTATGTATTTCTTCCACCTTTCTGTCTTCTCCTTTTCTTAGTACTGGCCTGCCATCTGATCTCTTTACATTTATACAGCTGCTTCTCTTATCTCCAAAGGTAGTATACTCAACTTTATGTTGTCATTACGCTGTAGGTCATTCAGGGTGATTATTCCCAGGTATTTTATGTTTTTTTACTGTTTCCAGTAATTTGTTGCCAATACTACAGTCAAATAATACTGGAGCTCTCCACCTATTCATGTGATATACATTACATTTATTTACTTTCTGGGGTAACTGTCAGTCTATCCACCATTCATCAACTTCTGCAGATCTTACTGCATTTTGTTTCAGTTCTGTAGCATTGTATATTTCCACACACGACACCCTTACATAACTATGATTAACATCCAATTGACCATTTCTATACATTATAATCAGTAGTAGCCCTACAACACCCCCCCCCCCCCCCCCCTAGGATACTCACACATTTACTTTTACATTTCCTGATATTTTCCCTTTAAGGGGGGCATGTTGATTTCTATCTGCTAGAAAGTCCTGAAGCCAGTCACAAATGTGGTCTTTTACTCTTTCTCTGTAAGGTAATATTTTGTTTGCTAAGTGACAGTGTGGCACTGCACCAAATGCTTTCCGAAAGTCAAGGACCATGGCATTAAAGTGGTATCCAATGACCAAGGTGCTCTGAATCTCATGGACAAATAGAGTGAGTTCAAGAATCACATGCTTGACACATGTTATTACAGTGTAAGTGAATTTCTATGCTCAACTGTATTAGAATATAAAGAACCACATACTTGACAAATGTTATTACAGCATAAGTGAATATCTCTGTGCAACTGCATAAGAATATATGTTCAAATTAACGTGACAAATGAAATTACATCAATGAATACGTCTGTCAAGCACATAAGATGATTAAGAACCACATGCTTAACAAATGTCACTACAGTATAAGTGACTAGCTCTGCTCAACTGTGTAAGAATATATGATATCATAAATGTGACAAATGAAATCACATCATCAAGGAATAGGTCTGTCAAGCACATAAGAAATTATGTTATAAAAACACTTATTAGTTGTATATTGTATTAAACATAAGATAAATTCATATGAATTCAGCATAGAAATTTTTTTTGTAAAGATATTATATAGTTGTTGAAAAGTATCCTGACAAATCCTATATCACAAATGTGATCATTGGGATGATAATAAATAAATAAATAAAAGTTGTTTGATGACCCTTTTTTTAAACAGTGCTTTAATTTATCAACAATATAAGGAAAAGATAGATTGCTACTCACCATAAAGATGACATGTAGAGTCGCAGACAGGCACAACAAAAAGACAATTACAACTCAACATGTCATCTTTATGGTGAGCAGGAATCTATCTTTTTCTTATGCTGTTGATATTCCAATCTGGAACTTTCCATTTTACTTTAATGTATGTCAGCATATGTTTAAATTCCAGAATATACACAGCATGTTCAATGTCTTTCAGGAAAATAGCAGTAATGTCTTCAAGGTAGGTAACAGATCAATATTTTATACATTTGACAATACAATTCTGTTACTGAGCTCACAAATTACCATGACTTTTAATACAAAGATGTTGACCACACTATGTGTGCTTTTATTTAAAACTGTATGCTGAACTATTTCAATGTACTGCATCTGCTGGTACACTTACCAAACCTGCATGTAGATTGCACTTTTACATTCTAGATATAGAATCTCACACCTGAGTGCGTACATCATCAGATGCTAATTTAGGCTGCCATTACTTGTTGATACATTCCATGTGCTGTATGGGTCAAGACATACTGACATATGGAAGCACATAACGAAATCTGTGTGTGATAATGACCAAGGGAGTGAAATATACCATAAATTCCAGCAGTAATAACACTGACATTTGTAACAAAATATGTGTGTGATATAGACAACATGATGTAAGCCAAAAAATGGCAAAAAACATAAAAATTATGCAAAGACTCTAAAGTAAAAAAGTATTATAAAACTATTCACATAGTACAGTATCTGGAACCAAAAAGCACACATTTAATAATGTTTTGTAAAAATGCTAACTTTTACATTTTTAGAATAAAGAAACCCACTGATGATGGCAATACTGCGCTGAATCTAGTTTGGGGAAGAAGTTAAGCAAAAGTGTTTAGCATCGAGGCTGACCCACAATCCCATATTGTTTTACACAGACATGGACCAACAGAAGGGTTTTCTAGTTACAAAAAACTAACAGAATTCATTCACACATTATGTGCTGTAAACCCCATAACGAAGGAAGCGATCTACTGAGGACAACAACAAACTGTGACTAGTGATAACTACATGTATCGATAATCATATAAATTATGTCTAGATTACTTTATGAATATGAAAAAATGCAGCTACTCAAAAAAGCCACTGCCACTCCTCCTCTTACAATTTCAACTGCTGTTTTCATCTGTTACTTCAAACAATGCATTTATGTAATTTTCCATAGAACAATCTCAAAACCTGTTTAGTCAGCATTAGAATGAAATTGAACATACGTCCCTGAGCCCCAATATTGTGATAAATTATACAAGATGTGGCTAACACGGTACTCTTATTATATCTTTCAATATCTAGGGATTTTTAGTTTTCTACTTAATATGTATTGGCAACCTGTTAAATGTTTTTGTACCAGAATATAAAACTGTATTCTGAAATCTAGACAAGGATTTGTAGTTATATGGAAATTAGTTTTACTTCTAACATTGTGGTTGTGAACTGCACAACTCACTCTTAATTCACTCTTGTTACTAACCACAATTACCATTAGTGCATAAACATACTGACATGCAAATATAAGAATTCTTATGTCCCTGTAGAGGCTTCTACAAGCTGTTCAGTTATCAACTGTACACAATATTGTTACGGCATGCAGCTGTAGAATAAATATATTTCTTTGACCTTAGTTGCAATTCCCCAGAAGATTATGCCAAAGGACAGTACAGAGTGACAGTGTGCAAAGCAGCCCATGCAAGGACTCTCACCTGTAAGCAATATAATGACAAAGATTTCTAACTGCAAAACAGGCAGAATTGACCTTTATGGTTAACTTATGAAATAAAGTGTTTGTCCCAAACTAAAAGAAGCCTGAAACAGGAAAAATGACTTCTTTCAAGAGAGAGACATTCTAGTCATTTATTGATATTGGAGAGTGAGAGAACACAGAGTGAATATAAAGATAACGATTCTCCCTAAATCAAAACATGGTCGATATTTTGTTGTACAGCATGGAGTGGAGGCCATATGATAACTTCTTTTTAGGGCTTGGGACTAGTAACAAGTCTTAGCTCTTTCAAGACTGTGCTGTACAAAATGCTGAAATTTACAACAAAAAGTGGATACTGCTTGATAATTAACATTCAAGTAACTTGAATAATATTTTGTAATGTGCAAATTGCACAAAAACTCTAATTTTTCTTGTATTTGACACAATTCTTCACACAGAAAACAAAAAATAATATATTCTGTATCTGGTAATAAAAACTATCATTGAAATTTGGTATTTAATGTTAGATGGTACATTAAAACTAAGTATGGAATTAATTACAATTTTGTGCCAGATTTCTCTGGTATTGCAGAAGTTACAACTGAACTATAAAAAAAGGTACAATTAAGATTTTGAGCACATTGTGCTGAGAAATAACTACACCAACATATAAAGCACTCACCACAAAAAGTGAACAGATGCATTCCCTTGATTTTATAAAACTTGTCTATTGCTAATTTTTTGAAATTCATCTTCTATACTCTCTCTGTTTCCAGTTATTAAATATATGTCACAAAAATCAGTTTAGTGAACAATGAAAACCATTGAAAACAAAATCACAAATACCAAAGGGAAAGTGCCATACTCAATGAGAACTCAATGATATAATTATTTCTTAGAAAATCCAGGCTGGAATAATGACAATATTATGAAAAGGATAGATCAGTACTCACCATATTGCAGACGTGTTGAGTCACAGATAGGCATAACAAATGACTGTCAAACAAATAAGATTTCGGATGTTGCGTTTGCATAAGTGTGTGTGTCTAATTCCGATGAAGGGCTTTTTGGTCAAAAGCTTACTTGTTTGATGGTCTTTCTGTTGTGCTTATCTGTGACTCAGGATCTCTGCTATATGGTGAGTAGCAACCTATACTTTTCATAATATTGTAATTCTTCCTTACATCTGATAGCAAATTAAGAAATAGAAGTGTAATTAAAATTGAGAGTTTTTGCAGTGGGTTGGATGACTTATCACCTCCTTCAATGGTGAAATGCATCACCTAGGTACCTATTTAATCAATCTTATATTGCACTTTGGCAGGTTTCAATTAAGAACAGCGCTATCAATATTAGTATAGTTATTTGCATGTTCTGTGGATAGTAACTGAGACCTCTCACAGTGATTTCACTGACCATTTACATGTCTGTCTCAAGCTACTCTTTTTTTTCCATGCAGAGATTTACACATAACTATGTTCAAATCCCTTATAGCTGAATACCTCACTCCTTTCTGTGCCACACTAAGGCTGAGTGTAAAATAGTGTAAGACATTTCTCCTTCTAGTTCCTAATGCTTTTGATCTGTGATTGATTGTTGACAACAAAGATCATAATGGAGTAAATGTACTGTGCAGCTGTTGTCAGGATGCCCACCTGTTGAAAAACTGTCTACAAGAGGCTCTAGAGTAAACATCACCTATTATACTTATTATGTGATTTTGTGCAACAAATACATTCTTCCTCAATGATGATATACCCTAGAATATGATGACATAAGACATTAGTGAACAAGAAGAGAAAGAAAATCAATTTTTTTACATTTTCATCTCAAAAATCTGATAACCATATAGCTATAGTTGCAGAGCCTAGACTTTTAAGAATATCTGTAAAATGTGATTCGCAGTTCAGGTTTGTATCAATATGAACATTGAATAATTTGGAACATTCTGTTTCATTTAGTAACTCTTCTGATGGGTGTGGTCAGGCCTTGTGCAGTACAAAATGGCATGTATTTAAATCTATCTAAGTTAAGTGATAGTCCCTTTGCAGGGAGCGAGTTATTAATTTTCAAGAAAATTTCATTAAATTTTGAGGTGTTGAGGTTTCTTCATTGTACGTTGTTATAATACTCAGTAAAGTGCAAAGAGGATTGTTTCTGCTTCTCAGATATACAATAGCAGATCATTTAAATATCAACACAATTTCAAAGGCTGTTTAGGGATATTTTCAAAGTATTTTGGTATAAGGGACCCATGGTCTCTGGAGGCTCATTACTGAGTAATAAATTATGGCACCACAATTACTTTTTTCTGTGAAAATACCTTCACAACAGTGAAAAAAATCTTTAATAAGTCATCACCAAACTGTAAAACACAAAATACAGGGTAATTCAATATGCCTCAGGTGCAAAAGCAGTGTGTGTGGTTGCAGTCACTGCAAAGTCAGCCAGTCTAGTGTGCTGCACCACTCTTCTATTGCATTCAGTGCACCCAAACAGGGGTGCATTTTGGCCAACTATTTTTCCGTAAACCTATCCGTACACTTGTATCACTGTTAATATACAAGGTGTCTCACGAAAGACGCCCACGAGGGGCCCGTCTGTCACACAACGCGTTTGCTCACTGTTGCCGCTGTGCCTTTCTGTTATTGCTACGCACAGTTCTCAGACACCGATACTTTGTGTGTGCCCCGTACACTGTGCGACTGAGTGTACTGGTGTTTTCTTTTGAGTTTTGTTGTCAAGTTTCATCAAAAAATGGTTCAAATGGCTCTGAGCACTATGGGACTTAACATCTGAGGTCATCAGTCCCCTAGAACTTAGAACTACTTAAACTTAACTAATCTAAGGACATCACACACATCCACATCCGAGGTAGGATTCGAACTTGCGACCGTAGCGGTCGCGCGGTTCCAGACCGAAGTGCCTATAACCGCTCGGCCACGACAGCCGGCCAAGTTTAATCGCTTCAAATATTGTTGCTAGATGTCATTAGTGCAACTGCACCGAGTACAGGGCTTTCCCTGCCCGCATCTTGCCGGGACAGGTCCTCGCACAGGAACACCGTGTGTGTGTCTTCTAGTGTGCAACTGAGTATTCGAGTGCTTCGTTTCGAGTTTCCTGTCCAGTTTCCAATCGGTACAGTATACGTGAAGGATAGACAAGTGTTTCTCACGTTAAACTGTGCAAAGGCAGAATCGTACATGGAACGTCAGCTGGAATTTGAACGAAAATTTCCCGGTGTGCACGTTCCCGACGATTAGACGCTACACCGTTTAGTGAAGAAATTTCCAGAGGCCGGATCTGTGTTACACAAATGGAGGCCTATAGAACCAAGTGTTTTAACCGAAAATAAATTACACGAGATAGGGGAAAACGAAGGCCTACGGAACCTATTGTTTTAAACGAAAATAAATTATACGAGATAGGGGAGGCCCGAGAAAGAAGTCCGAGACAACCTCTGTGCAGTTTGGCACTTCAGACTGGTATGTCAAGAGCATCTGTTCGTAGACCTTGCACAAATCGAAATTGAAACCATAGAATATAACGGTAGTGCATCGACTGAGGAACTTAGATACTGTTGCTCGACATAATTATTGCAACTGGCTGTACAATCTGTGCACGATGGGGATTTTGATCCCGAGACGCTTTTTTTCTGACGAAGCACGGCCACATTTGTCAGGATAAGTAAATTCTCAGAACAATCGACGTCGGAGCTCCGAAAATCCTCACCAATTACATCGACAAGATCTGCACGATGTGAAGACAAAAGCGTGTGTGCAATTAGTGCAATACGAATCATTGAAAAAATCTCTTTCCCTGAACAATGTGAACAATATACTGAACAGGTATGTGAACAATATACTGCATCCTTTTTTACGAGAACTAACATCTAACGAAAAGATGTACGGTTATTTCGTGCAGAACAATGCAAAACCACAAATCGGCAATGTTTCTATGACAGCAATACGAAGTTTTTTTGATGATAGGATAGTTGACTGGGCTCCTCATTCGCCAGATCTAAATCCGTGTGATTTTTATATTTGGGGAATTTTAAAAGACAAGGTGCATGCAACCAATCTGCACACTCTCGAAGAGATGGACGACAGGGTTCGGCTAGTCATTTCCCAGATTTCGACAGCCGAAATTCGAAGTTTTGTTAATGTGTTGAGGAGATGTCAGACTGCTCGTACCACAAAGGGACGTCATTTTGAACACCTACTGTAAATAAAGGTAAGCTTAAGTTAATGAGATGGCGCACGCAGCCGACTAGCGGCAGATTTGTGTCCGAGAGTGAGGCGCGGCGGCGGCAGCGCGTGGTGGCCGTCAGACACGAACACCAGTCAGAACGCAGGCTCGAGGGCGACGAGTATACTGGGCGTTACTGTTCTCGACAAGAGTGAGTGAATGTAACACGTTTCTTCCCATACCGAGACCCATTGCTGCCATTTGCGCTATTTGGCAAATATTTTCTGTGCGACAAAGATACAAAGATGAAGGGGGTACTCAGATAATATCCCCGAACAACTTCTAAAATTTTGTCTGTGGAGTCAAACCTGTAGCATACAGGGTGATTCAAAAGTTAGTGACACACTTACACTCTAGATGGGTGTAACGTAATGCATCAAATTAAGACTGAAATGTTAAATTAAGTTTTGTCTGAAATTGTTTAGTTCAGAGTTCTGCAGTAGAATAACACGAAGGGGCTCGAAATTCGACACAACCTCGTACTGCACATTCACCCCAGAACACGTTCAAAATGATATCCACGTAGATGAAAACAGCGACGTGTTCGACGCCTTGTCGCAATCGGAATGTTGCAGACTCCGTTCATCTCATCCTGCACAGCAATTTTCAATTTGCTCCTGTAGTTGTGCTACATTCTCAATCGCAACATCGTACACGAGCAACTGGTCATCCACGATCTATCCACTTATTGGGATAAGCAACACTGAAATATACTCTTGCCTCCCGACTGAGATGTGTAGGAGCACCATCGCGCATAAACCGTACGTTCGTTCGTGTGGCGAGTGGGACATTATGAAGTAGACCACTTAACTCTTATTCCAAAAGACTGTCGATACACATTGCCAGGTGCTGTGGAATAACGTGCCATCTGAGTAACTGATTGTCGATTATACAACATCAAATTTTCTCTGAAAAATAATGTCGATGTCTTCGTACTGTAGTTACGCGAGGATTCTCGTACATCCACACACGCAAGTTACGAGCGTTCACGGTACCCGCGTAAACAGTGCCCGACAACCGAACAGGGGACCGATGACCGTCGCCGTCTGGTCCCTTTAATCCCACAAACCAACCAACCAACCAACCGAACAGCGGATCAGCGGCACGGCGCTCGAGTAGGCACTCATAGAAATTCTGACGTCTAGGGTGGTCTACGTGTACCTCCTGCGAGTGAAATAGGCGGAGTTACCGTCTCCGAAGCAGGTGCCGTGCCGTCGGTTGAGAGACTCCTAGAGTGGCGCTTATACGGATGGCACTTACAGAAGGATCTTCATCTACCATTTCAAGGATTACCTCAACACCCACGCATCCAGCTGACGCCAACCTAACCGTGGTGCACCACGAATGCCACATTCCCTTTAAACACCTGTCCACAGCTGAGAAAGGCTCGCGGTTTGGTACTCTTCTGTTTGGAAGCATTTCCAAATACCACCGTCTCGCTGCTCGAGCAGTGCCATCTGCTGCGCCATAAAGGAGGCGCTTATCCGCGCATTCACCACCGTACCGCAACCTAACCTAACCTAACAACGCCTGCAGTCTACGAACTACCGACAGAACGGATTTGTGTAGTACGTCTAGTGCCGCTACAATACAGCAGCGCCACAGAGTACGACGGACCACACCGAAGTCGAGTAAATAAAGACATTTCGTGCCAGAATCGACCGAGCAGTGTAGAGGGATGTACAAATCGACATCAGTCCGTATGCAGGCAAACACGTGTCAAAAGTTTGTACTGACCCACGATGTAAGTCCTACCACAAATTACAGTACGCACCCTGCATAACAAGAATAAGAGCGAGTCCAATACCGATCCCAGTGGTTCCCTTGTAATTATTCCCCCATTCTGTAGATGCCGTTTTGCCGCGACACCGTATCCTTTTATTTACAAGTTTTGCAGGTCGCAGGAGGCCGACTGTTGCGGTGTCGCTGTGCGCAGTCGTTCACTAGCAGGCTCAGTTCGAAGTGATCGTGATCAAAAGTTAAATTCGGCCAATTTTGCGGTACAACTTCGCGCACGCTTTAAACGTAGACGAGTGCTTCCAAGAAATGACTTTTGCACTCGGTGACGGGTGTCAGCATCGTACAAATATATTCGGGTGGTACAGAAAATTATAAAGAGGAAATTTTACTCTAAGGACGCCGAGAGGACGGGAAGGACACGACCGTCAGTTACGGAGAAAAACATCGATGCCGAGAGGAAAATACTAGACGGAGACAGGCGAGTGACCTACAATCAGATAGGGGATTCCGTAGGGCTAAATGCACCGACAATTCGTTCGATTCTGCAAGATCATTTGCAAGTAAAGAACTCCGTAGTCTCCGGGTGCCGCATAGACCGACGGGAGAGAAAACGACGCGACGGGTAAATCGGTGCAGGGAGATGTTAAAAAAAATTCTAAGGGACAATCTCAGTATGCGAATAATATCGTGACAGGTGAAGACACTCGACCGTACTATTATGACGTACCGACTAGGACTCGACACAAAGTTTGGGTCTTCGAAGATGACCACACCACTAGCTGTCAGAAAATCCCGATCGGTACAGAGGAAAATGATAGCTGCTTTTCAAATCGAGTGTAACTGTGGAGCAGAAGACAGTCACAGCTAAGTGGTACACTGAGCAGTGCCTGCCCAAAGTCATCGAATCTTCGAAAAACCTGCGACCGGAATCGAGAACGGACACTCGGTTCCTCTATCACGACAACGCTCCAGCTCACCGCGCCGAATATTTGCGGGGTGTACGACAGTCCAGATCTCGCTCCTCCAACTTCGGTCTGTCGCCGCACGCGAAAATGTGGCCGAAAGTCGTGCAGTTTTCGAGTGACGAGACCTTCTGAGGGCTCGGGGCCACGAGTCTGCCTTACTCCCTACAGAAACTCGGGAGAACTGGTTTCGGAGGATGGAGAAGTATGTCCAATGTGGCGGAATGTACTTCGAAAAAATTAAATAAATAAAGCAATATTGCAAAACTTCGCTAGTACCCTTTGTACGTAGGACGAAAAGCAGTTGTGTAAGCACGATCAGATTTATTTTTGTATAATATGCCGATCCCCCCGGCCAGAGCACGTGGCCTCGTGACAGGCGTACCGGCGAGGTAGTTGCGGATGGTCTTGACCCAGGAGGCGACTTGGCGGGGGTCGGTGTGGTTGAAGGTGACGCAGCGGTACTGCCAGCGGCAGCGCGACGCGCGCGCCGCGTAGTGCAGCGTGAAGCTGGAGTGAGCGCCCGAGGCCGCGCCGGCGTCGCCGCTGCCGCACGGGCTCTTCGGCTCCTCGGGGCCGCAGCACTGCGACCGGTCGGCGCTGTGCACGTACTGCGCCGCCAGCACGTCCGACAGCGGCAGCGTGCTCCGCGCTGCAACAACACAACCACTCTCAAATGTATCATTACAAAAACTTTCCATACAACTATTTTAATTTACGTGCAATCGCTTTCTTCTATTCTGGCAATGTCAGATATGTTTAGTAAAAGATCCTGCCTATTCCTCCGTTCCCTGCACGCCTCGCACCGAGTGCCGGCCTACACGTACTGTACATCCCTTTACCTTGACGGCGAACATTTTAGATTATCCCTAATCGAGAATGTAACTGAACCGTTCTCATTTTTCGATCTTTCCCATACGTGTTTCAAACGATTATACCTTCACCGTTAGGTGGACTAATTTAGATTAACAGCGCATACACGATTTGTACGACACGATTATTCTGTTTTTCAGTGTTCACAGGCTACTTTTCCGGATCGTTCAGACATGATTTAAATGATCGTGTCTTCGCCGTTCGACTGTTATTTATTTCCTTTTATTTGTTTATTATTAATTGATTTATCCGTCCGCAAACAATACGAATCGTATGGCTGTTGTCAATCGTAAATGTACATAATACAGACTCAAATACGTAAATGTTGTGGCGTTTACTAACCTCTAGGTCGGTAACAAAATTAAATTTTGAACTTAAAATGGATGCGAAATGATGTGTAAAATGTCTCACCTTAAAGGAATTTTTGTGCTTATTCCAAAACTAGCCTTAGATCTCGCGATTCTGTAACGTTTCGGAAGTTACGGAGAATTTAATATTACGATCAATATTTTATTAATTCTCCCGATGCGTTTCGGTTAAACTTGTATGTGTAAATCGTTATCTTTTATCCTCTAATGTTAGTCGAGTGGGCGTTACTTTTGAAAATAGTCATTTAACTGAATTTCAATATTGCATCGTAATTTCTTTCGTTAATACGCGACAGAATTTTGGAATTGGCCAAATGAGTAGCTCCCTCCTCCCTCTCCGAGAACTATTATCCTATTATGATCTTTAGGTGTAACAGATCCTCAATTTATAGTAGCGTAATACAGGGTGATGAGTTTAATTATTTAATTGGTTTCAACATTCAACATACGGATTTCGTACAGGAATTGTAAAATATGATTTCAGGAGGATTGTATAGTATCTTTGGAATCAGTAATGTTGTGCTATGATTTATGTAATATCCCTTTAGGTTAGGGTCAAAAAGTCTGTTACTAGTTGACGCGATCAACTTTGCTTTAATAACCGATTACGGATTTATATCACAATGTTCACCAGCACAGACACATAAATAGGTACATACATTATTTCCTTTAATATGTTATATTTTTGTACAGCATATTTTACTATTGTGTTGAATGGATTGTAAAATATCTCTTAATCACAGTAGTTAATCATTAGAATAGTTGTCAACATAATTTACATATCATTTTGGATAATCCTTGAAAGTATAAAAACACTTTTCTAGTATATAATTTCTAGGGTATCCGTGAAGGCACGTATTTCACTTTTGCCTCTGCTCACTAGTGGAAGTTTGCTGTCTAATTTTATTCCATTATAAAAGCGCACTATTTTGGGTTTTTATTTTCTTTTTCCAACTAAGATGTTATTGGTGGCTGGATCTGGCTCCGTGCTCGTGTACAGACCTGTCCGTTGCGTACTGGTAGATATCTTCCTTTATTTCAATGTAAAAGCCTACAGAAGGGGGGTGCGTGAGTGTTCACCTCGCTCCGCACAATACACACATTCCCGCGTCAGCCGACTCCACGCGAGGCCGCTGACAGGGAATAAAAGCTGTCCTTGCGGAATCAATGCTGTCGGTTGTCTATTGTGCTGTCGTCGCCGCCAGAGACTTGATCGCGAGCGTGCCTGCGCGTACGTATCGTGGTAAGAGTAGGCATGTGCAATCGACTGGACTACGGCTGTTGTATCTATCAAGATAGCATACTGTTCAGCTGCTCCTGCGATCGGCCACACCTTAATGGGAGGTGTCAGACGGATTAATGTGCGATTAGAGACGACACTGACGACAGCCGATTCTGCGCATTTGCTCTCGTGCCTGTCGGGACTATCAATAGATGGGTTTTCAGTAGGCACGAGTTACATCCCAACAGGACTGGGAAGGGAAGGTTGATCAGCTGATTCACGAAAGTATAGGGGGCGGATCTCGGGTAACGCATGGTCAGATACCTGTCGTCACGGGTAGGAGGAGTTGGTCTTTTTTTAGGATAAATCCAGACAACAGCTTCCCGCGCCTAAGGACTAGCTCCAGCAGTTTAAAAACATTTGAAACAATCACTCATAAGATAGACTCTAACACACCAAATGATACACATACTACACTTCATAAAGAAAAAAAAACCACTGGAAAAAGCAACATGGGCCTTCCACAGAATTAACAGTCCTTCGTCAAAACATACAATCAATAAATAATACAATACAAGAATTGAAGTTGAGCTCCATTCTTTGAACTGCACAGTAGTTTACGTCACAGCACTGATGTAGGGACACGGAAATCCAAAATGTAGTATTATCATTGTACGAAAGGACTGACTCCTTGTAGGACTACTTCGAAAGGTGGAGGATCACATAGTCATATCAGAAAAGGAACTCAGTACAGTAAATCAAGCTGACTACTTTGAAATATCAGCTACTGAATTAAAGGTGCTTGATAAAACCAAGCAATTAATCATTTCGTGTGTGTATCGATCTCCTTGTAGTAGTGTGGACATAGTTTTTCAAATAAGCAAAAAAGTCAACATAATTTTGTGAGACACAAACAAGGACAAATATCATAAATGAAATTATGGAGTAGGCCTAAAGTCTTTGTCGAGTTATCAATAATTAATGTAATCTAAAAATAAAAACTACAAAACCTACAAATTGTAGTTTACGACAAATGAAAGTATATGGGAACGAAGCTTTTCGCGACGACACTTATACGTAAAACATTCTCGGTATTCTTGCCGCGTCAGTTATGGATAAAATTTCGAGCTTTCGACGATTACCTCCATCGTCATCGTCAGGAGCTGACTGTCTTCACTGCTGTTTTTTTTTTTTTTCTTTATTGTGATTTCATTCCCCTGCCCGAGGGCTGTCAGCGGCACAATCCACCGCTCTTCAGCCGAGTGACATGACAGCTAATACAAGAATAAAATGTTACATACATAAGGCGATAAAGGGGAATGTAAAACAGAATAATGGGAGAAAATGGAGGTAAAAAATAGACTAACATGGAGACGTTCATGGAGGACAGTGAAAAAAGGTCATCACAAAGTTAAAAAACACTGTTGGCGATTCTTCAAAACTCAGAGAAGATACTGAATGGACATGCACAGGTTAAAAGTCGGCCACAGTAGTAAAAACACTCCGCAACAACACACTTAAAACCCACTTGGAGCACACACGACGAAGAATAAAACTGCCAGGCGGGACCTGCCGAGGGAAAGGGCAGAGAGGATGGAAAAGGAGGGGAGAGCAAGGGGCAGCAGGGGAAGCGGCGGGATGAAGAGAGGAGGGGCATCAGAGGCAGGAGACACGTGGGGCAGGAGATGAAGAGGGAGACAAGGCAGGAGGGAGTGCAGAGACGCTGAAGGGGAGCACAAGAGAGGGAGGGGGAGTAGGAGGGGGAAGCCGCTCAGGAGAAGGGAGGGGGAGGAGAGGGAGCCCTGAGGAGGAGGCAGGAAGAGGGGGTTAGAGTTGGTAGGAAGGGTAGATGTCAGGGCGAAGCTCATCATCCGGGAGGGGTAGATGGTGGAAGTTTCACTGCTACTGTGGTAGCCTTTTTTATAGCCCGTGGACGGCTTCTGATTGGTCGGCTTATGACTGGTCGGCGATTAAGTACTGCTGTCGCAGACGATGTCAGAGTGCGCGCCGGTGGCGCCACCGCTTCCGTTGGATGGAAGGAACGTCTCTGCTGCTTCTCTGCATCAAGCGCTCGTTTCCAGGGCGCATCAGGAAACGTGAAAATGCTGCACACTCACAGGACGAAACATCGATTGCGGTTCTTCCTTTTTATGGCGCGATTTCCAGCAAAATAGGAAGAGTCCTGCGTAGACGAAGTATAAGACCGATTTTTCGTCCTCCTAAGAAAATTAAGGAGATGATGCGCCCTGTTAAGGACAATCTCGGCCCCAGCGTCCCTGGAGTTTATAATATACCCTGTGAGTGTGGAAGCAATTACATAGGTCAGACGATTCGTGCCGTTTCCGACCCCTGTGCAGAACACCAACGCCATATTAAAAGTAGAGAACTGGAGAAATCGGCAATTGCGGACCACAGCCTCGGGTACCCACCAAATACCGTCACGGTTTTCTATACAAACACATCTCTTCAGTTTCGTATTGAACTCGGCTGTATGATATGTTAAGAGAACTAAGTGAAAGTAACATGTAAGTTGTCAATAATTTTACAAGAGGACGACAGATATAAGTATGATGTTCTTTACGTATGCTAAGACATGCAATGTAACAAATTTCGAAAGGACAATAACGAATCACTTGACAATGGCTACAAAGCCGAAATTGCAGGCGTGTCTCTGTCTCTAGAAGGAAATAAATAACAGGTGGCGAAAGCACCATCAGTCAGATAATTGTATGTGACTGTGACTTCCAATAATATACTTCTGATGAATGTTGTATGTCCATCCTTTTGACTGGAGGTTTGAGGGACTTCGGCCTTCACTTACGTAATAAAATGGAACACCTATGATTTACTTATGATAGGACTATCAGTTTTTGTGCCTCAATGCACCATCTTCAGTCCTTAACTGTTGCTGAGGGGGTTAACTCTAGTCGTATACACTATTCATCAGTGGCCAGCATCTACGATCTGTCTTATAAATTATAGATTGCAGCAATCAGTCGTCCTTTTTTAGATTTTATTACGCAGATCCAGATTTCGGCTAGTAGCTAGGCATTCTCAATGCACTATTTTCTATCGTCAATGCATGTAAGTCCCTGTTGTTCGGGCGTCGCATGTAAGTCCCTGTTGTTCGGGCGTCAGTCACAGTATTCAAAGAACATGCATTGACAATAGAAAATAGTGCATTGAGAATGGCTAGCTACTAGCCGAAATCTGGATTTGCGTAATAAAATCTAAAAAAGGACGACTGATTGCCGCACTCTATAATTTATAAGTCACATAACAGTCGCTAAGTGCACCCACTTTCCGAATAGAAGGTAATCTGATCTACGATCCGGTTTTCGCAGACTTCCCATAACAATGAGTTGTGCCTCCAACCATCAACCACCAATCAGTAGCCATATAACAAATAACATCACAAGGACGGCTGTATTACATCTTCTGATGGGTTCTACGGTGACAAGCACTAGTTCCGTGCCAGACGATACCACCACCAGTATCCTAACTATTCTTGCAGAAGAAATGCTACTAATTTAAAAGCACTGATTTTAATTCTGCTTGACACTTCCGAAGATTTAGAGTACATCCTGTAACTGTGAGTAGTGTAAGTGTGTATTAAACAGAGCAAGAGAAAAAAGACGTAAACGATTATCATTTTCCGACCATAAAAAAGATGAATTTACAGGCCCTGCTGTGATGGAAGTTGATCTGTTGTTACAGCGCGATGAGTCATGAAGACAGCTGATTTTTCTCGTTCCACATTGCAATGAATTGCAGCTACATGATATCAGCGTTTAACTGTAACCCATATATGTTTTCTTAGCAGTCTTACACTTTTAGAGATATCACTGAGTGAATGTTAACCATCTCTTCCTCTGTAAAAATTCAGAACTAGTACCAAATGTATTTACGTGACAACTAGGTGATCTCCTGTGTTACTTTTTAACAGCGTTCACATAGTGCTAGCGCGCATTCGAGGCTCATTAACCTAAGCTACATGTACTGTCAGATTTTCTTAATCGACAAGCGGCAACGGTGCTACTCCATCCTTTCCTGTAGCCTCCTAAATAGTCTTAGCACGGAAGTACAGCCAGCGATAGCCGGAAAAAATTATTCCGCAACTTCCCTGGACCACGCTTTCCAGGCAGTCCGATGTATTCTGTACGCTCTTCTCTCGGTAGTGTATTCTTTTCCACTGCTTAAAGCTTTTTCAAGCATTCGGAGAAGACAAAGGAGAGTACAAGTGGTCACGTCTTTGTGGAAACGACGATAAATTACAAGCTATTATCGTGGACACTGTAATGGCACTTGAATTACGTAACCATTATGGTACCTCACCTGAACTTCTCGATACCAGTAATATTCTACTGTATTTCTGTTAACTACTTAAAACATATTTCTGAGACAACATTCAGATTTGATTTCACTTCTGATACATCGATATGTTTATATTGCAATGATATTATTCTTATGTGTATTCTTTCTTTTGTCACTATGATCTTTGACGTACTTGTAACTCTGATTTTTGGGCGCGTAAGCGATAGTTAATTAGTTGTCAACTTGTTAAGAGAGTTGGACCTTGAGAGGGTCAAGTCTTGGACGTCGTGTTGGAAAGACACGTACTGTAGTCCACTTATAAAATGTGAACTTTAACAGTGACTGTGAGGAAGATATTTTTAAGTATGTTTTGTAATGTGAAGTGATGTTTGTGTGTTACGTGATATTGCAATAAAAGCAATTGAAAGGAAGTGTAACTTAAATTCGGAGTGCTGATTATTTTTTTTACATCACTATTGTGCTAACTTTGAAAGGTTTAATCTAGAAGAATGTTTTGTGAAGCGCATCTACAAAACTTTTGAATATAGCAGGATAAAACCTAGGCTTCTTTGTATCCGAGCTTGGAATCATAACCACCTAGATTTTCAACGATTGAGCCATGATTTTACAAAAAGATGAGTGCCTAGTTTTTTGATTATTACATGAAATGACTTTATTAACTGTGCTCTAATAACACCTGCCACATAATATGACTGTTGTTGCCCGAAAATGCAGTATTTAGCAGCGTGAGCAACACCACAATCGTTATTAAATGCTGACCTTTGTTGTGGTAGGGTTGTTAGAACACTGAATAACGAAAAAAAAACAACTTTCTCCAGTTACATGCTTTGCTGCGAAGGTACTGAAAAAAAAAGATAGTGTTACCCGTCGTGTCTTCAAATCACAGAGCAAATAACAGAAGCTTAAGGGTAGCTTTGCCTACTTTTTTATTCTAACATGATTTATTTTCCTCATTTTTCTTCCCTTGCCCTCATCTGAAGCGTTATCTTCAGTAACTCGCTAAGATTTGGTACATCTGTCTTTGCGACATTTCTCAGATTAGCAGCGTCCATCTCAGCTCTGTCTGCAATAAACCATCGGAACTGATATTGTTGTTCTTTTACCTAGCTAAGTAGCGTTGTGGTAGGACTATGGACTCGTGTTTAGGAAGACGGCAGTTAAAATCCCCGAACCGCCTTCCAGATTGATGTTACGACGGTTTCACTACAGCGCCTGAGGCGAATCCTGGGATGCTTCGGATGAAAAACACACCGCCAATATTCTTCCCCGTCCTTTTGCAATGAGAGCTTGTGCTCAGTCTCTGAGAACGTCATCGTCGACGGTATCTTAAACCCTGCTCTTCCTCTTACACAACGCGGTACCGTCGGTCGCTAATATGAGGAGGTTTAAAAGAAAAGGTACGAAACAACACAGCGGGTACAACTGAAGTCTTCATTCAGAAGTGATCACCAGAGGCCTGAGCACAAATATCCCACTGTTTCACGAGCCGAAGGATTCCCTGTTCCCAGAATTCCTGTGGCTGTGATAGGAGCCAGTCGTTCACTTCGTCGTCCGAGCTGACGCGCTTCGCTTTGAGAGTTTATAACAGGTGGGCGGGTTGCTCCCACTTCAACTTGGCCATCACATCGAACACACTGGGAGACGTGTGGACGCGCGTTATCCTGGAGCAAGAATCACTCCCTCCCTGAGCAGCCCATGCCGTTTGTTCTCGACGGACTTGCGTAGGCTAAGGAATGTCTCACAGTACACGCCAGTGTTACTGGTTTTTGCGTGCTCGAGCAATTCGATGGGTATCGGACCTCGGACGTCGAAAAAGGCGGTGACCCTCACCTTGCTTGCTGAGGGCACAGCTCTGAATTTTTCGAGGGGAGGTGACGACGATGTCTCACTACGCTATCCCAAAGCGGCATATGGAAATTTCAACCGGTCTGTTTGTTACGACATTTCGTGCCTATTCATTCGAACACTCCTCAGACATAGTAATTCAGGTAGTCAGTCTATACAGCAAAAATATTCGATGGAATTAAACAGGCGAGGGCAGCAGAGACGATGGTGTACTTCTGGCCACAGATCAAAAAACAACGTAAAACATTGGCTAACTTTCCGCCTTCATTTGGCAACTGAGATGTCAGCGGCACTGACATAGATGTCTTTTCAGGCGCCGTGTTTTTCCTCGGCCGGAGTCGCCTGGAACACACCCGCTGGGAATGAGGACGAGGAGAAAAACTCGTCAAGTGTGTCTGCCGGCTACTGGCAGATAGGAGCAGGCGTGTGAGTACATCTCAAACCCCATAAAGCTTTGTGGCAAAACCCAGCCACAACTAACCTACAATCCTCTGACGTACGAGCGTCAGTGTGAGTTAATGTCGTATTGCAAAATATGATGGTTTAGTCACTACTTACGCGACACAGGTTACTGGAGAATGGAAAAACTATATTGTGAATCTCCCTTTCCTAAAGTTTATAGGTCAGCTGTTTTCATGATCTGTCAAATTTAATTAACATTATGGTCCGGTGCCCCTCCTGTCGTCAGTGTAGCAGGTTAAACTAAGGATCTTGAATACCCAAAATAACTTTCTGTCCAAAAGCAAAATTTAAAAAATGCGTCAAGCGAATGTTGTTCATCTACCAGGGGCACATTAACCAGTACGATTGCCTGTTTTTCTTGTAACTTTGTTCGTTACAAAGATGCGAACAGCAGTACTTCTTTTTCAAATAGCACGCTATATTTTTTTTATTCTGTAATCTATTTCCTCTCCCCAAGACCTGTACAAAAACGTATCACAGAGTACCACTCACGTAAACATTACGTTATTAAAAATGTAACATAAAAGTGACTGGAGTCTCCTGTACCAGATCACACAGCTAGTATCTGGCGTAACATAACTCATCCACTTGCTGGAGTTGACAATAAACATATGGAAACAAAAGGAAAATGCACACTGGTCATTCAGTAAACCCTGAACGAAGGCAAAAATAGCATACGGACAGCACTGTGACAAGCGTTCAACGATTTTGAAAGTCAAATTTTTCCGACCTATCACACAAAAAATTCTAGGAAGTTTTGATTTTACATAATTTTGATCGCTCAGTGACCATTCCAGCACCTAAACAGAAGGTAGCAAGACTGAATTCGACCTTCAGAAATTGTTACAGTTAGGTGGATCGTAATGCGATTCCTTCTTTCACTTATCGGACAGTTACCGAAATGGCAGATATTGAGATAAGTGACCACGGAATAACAAATCAATTAAAATCGCTCACCTGATGAAGTATATCTAGATCTCCAGAATGAAATTTCCAATCTGCAGCAGAGTGTGTGCTGATATGAAACTTCTTGGCAGATTAAAACTGTGAACCCGACCGAGACTGGAACTGGGGTCGTTTACCTTTCGCGGGCAAATGCTCTACCGTGTGAGCTACCCAAGAAGGACTCACACCTTTCCTTTCGCCAGTACATCTCCTACCTTCCAAACTTCACAGCAGGTCTCCTGCAATACTAGCAATCTTGGAAGTAAGGATATTGAGGAGACACGACTTAGCCGCAGCCTGGGAGATGTTGCCAGAATGAAATTTTCTCTCTGCAGCGACGCGTGCGCTGATATGAAACTTCCTGGAAGATCAAAACTGTCTGCCGTACGGGCGTCCCACTCTACCGACTGAGCTATACGAACACATTTTACGATTAATCTTCACAGCTTTAGTTCCGCCAGTTACCTCGTCTTCTGCCTTCCAAACTTCACAGAAGCTCTCCTGCGTACCTTGCAGCACCCTGGAAGACAGGATATCGCGGCGACACGGTTTAGCCGTAGCCTGGGGGATGTTTCCAGAATGAAATCAGCGTACACTCTGCTGCAGAGTGTGAAACACGTATTCTGACTTCGGAGAACAAAAATCTGTTGTACACGAAACAATATTAATGCACCTTCATAAACTCAGCTTGCTCTATTCGTCTATGAGGTTCGGAGCAAAATAGGGACGCCGCCCAGTTTGATGCGTTCCTTGACTTCAGGATCACATTCTGTACAGTTCCACACTGCCGTCCAGTGAATCAAATACGAGCTTACCAAGTATTGGACCAGCTTTGCGACTGGATTTAGATTCGAAAGATTCTTCGGTAGTTACTATACAGGGTCGTTACTACTCATGATTTATACAGGGTGTATCATACACTGTCCAGTCACATTAATGTAACCACCTGTCAAAAGACTGAATGAACTCCTTTTTCAGCGCGGACCGATGTTAGACGTGCCGGTACAGAGTCAATGAGGTGCTGGAAGGTACCGGCAGGGATGTGGAACCACGCAGACTCCAGTGCCGTGGACAGCTGAGCTAGGTTTCTCGGTTGAGGATCCGTGGCGCGAGTATTGGAACAACCTGTGTACCAGTCCAAAGTACCGTTATCCAAGATGGCGGCGATGACGTCACCCAAGATGGCGACGATGACATCATACAATATGGCGGCGGTGACGTCAATCAAGATGGCGGATTTTGGCGGGAAGTTTGAATTTTGGCGGGAAAGTGTCACTCCCCCTCTCCCAGAAAAATGGTGTGTGAAGTTCAAATTCCAACAGGATAATGCACCACTCCGCACTTGTCTCTACTAAGCAAAGAAAATCGCAGGAAGATAGCTCACTTGGGCTACCTCCACTAACCTAAGTCACCCGATCGCTAATTCATCCCACGAACTGGTGCCAAGTTTGAACTTTTGCAGTAAACAAAGGTCACTTGGGGGTTTTGCTACCACCCTAAGAAAACTGCAGGAAGATAGGTCACTTGTACTAACGTAAGTCATCTGACTGTCACCTCCTCCTACGAGCTGGTGCCAAGTTTGACTTCCAGCAGGATAATGAACCACACCGCTGTTATCTTTACTAACCAAAGACAATCGCGTAAAAATAGCTCACTTGGCCTACCTCCACTAAACTAAGTCATCTGACCGCCACCTCTTCCTACTAACTGGCACCAACTTTTAATTTTGGTGGTAAACAAAATTCAATTCCCATATATCTGCTAAGAAAATGACGCAAAAGAAAATACGCTTGTATTAATCTCAGTCACCAGACCGCCACCTCCTCCTAAGGATTCGTGGCAAAAGGACTTGGACATAAGTCTTTATTTAAACAGTTCCATGGAGGTGTGTTCACCACAGGGTCAAGACTATAACTGACTTAGTACACATCGCCACCACCAGAGGGCGCTCTCATCTGTGACGTAATCCAAGATGGCGACACCCAATGTATTCACGAAGAGCTCCAGACTCCAACTGACTTAGTACATATCTCCACCGTCAGAGGGCTGTGTCTTGACGTCAGGTGATGACACAAGCACCGTTATACGAGATGGTGGCATACAATATGTTTACCACGTGGCCTAATACATATTGACACCACCAGAGAGCACTACTATGGACTTGGAATCAATTTTCGCAAATGCCATGCCCACCTGGACTTGGAATGAAATAGTTAAAGCCTCCACCACGATCCTCAACCCAGCAGCATGTCCCCTTACCGACCGATGTTGGCAGGCTAATGCGTACTAATCTGCACTAATGTGTAATAATGTGTACTAACGTGCACAGCGCATGACATCATCCAAGATGGTGCGGTGAAATGGTGGGAAAACTGATCTGAACACAAGTCTTCATTTTGCAGCCAGTGTCTCCACCATGAGATTTACAGTCCAACTGACCTAGTACACATTACTGCCACCAGAAGGTACTGTCAGCCCTCCTATGACCTAATATCAGATGGTGGTCTGTAGGGGGAAAATGGCGCGAAAATGACTCAGGCTGTGCTGGGCTGCTGGGGAGAGTAAGGAAGGAGTGCACTGTATATATTTTGGAACATTTTATTTAGGCATCAAGTATATTTATCACACTAATACAAAATACTAGCCCTTATGTCCTTGGGGTCACAATACACAGTCTGCAGACACGCAAACAACTCCTAATTTCAGTACAGACATGCAAACTGTTCCTAAATAATGCTTCACATTGATGTGTAGACATGCTCAGTACTCATAAACTGTACGTATTGTGCATAGCACAGTCTACAGACCTGCTCGCGAAATAATGCAATTGTGGTGTCACCGCCAGACACCACACTTGCTAGGTGGTAGCTTTAAATCGGCCGCGGTCCATTTAGTACATGTCGGACCCGCGTGTCGCCACTGTGTGATCGCAGACCGAGCGCCACCACAAGGCAGGTCTTGAGATACGGAAGAGCACTCGCCCCAGTTGTACGACGACTTTGCTAGCGACTACACTGACGAAGCCTTTCTCTCATTTGCCGAGAGACAGTTAGAATAGCCTTCAGCTAAGTCAATGGCTACGACCTAGCAAGGCGCCATTAACCATTTTAAGATAGAGTCTCACTTGTATCATCAAGGAATGCTGTACACAAATAATGGATTAAAAGTTAAGTATTATAGCAGCTACGTACTTTTCTTGTTACCATTTATTACGTATCCTGTTTCAGACCTTTCTCTAGCCTAAGTGAGATTACGCGTGCCTTTCGGCTACTTCAGTGTGTCGTAGCTGTCTTGTTACGCCACAACAGTTGGCGACGAGTCAACGGAAAGGGTCTTGTTCTTTCTAATTGCTTACATTTACTTGTGTCATGGCTTCGCCAGATGTACTGTCCGAATTTTATCGCTTGCAGAATCAGCAGACGCAGGCGTTATTGGATGCCCTTGGACAGCTCGTCCAGGGTCAACGTACACTGCAACACGATGCGGCCGCCGCCGCTTCACCGCTACCGCAGCCAAAACATGCAGTGGCACTGCCGTTTCGCAATTTTGATGCGGCGCAAGAATCATGGACCGAGTGGTCACACCAGTTTGGATTTCATCTCGCCGCCTACAGAATTCAAGGTAACGAGCGGCAGCCTCATTTATTGTCGTGTGTAGGGGTGCAAACGTACCGTGTGATAGTGAAATTATTTCTCCGATGCGACGTAGCAACTCTGTCCTATGAAGAAATTTTGTCGGCATTGGACGCCTATTTCAAAGAAACAGTTAATGTAGTTGCAAAAAGGTATACTTTCTTTCGTACAAAACGTACGGCCGGTCACACTAATAGGGAGTGGGTTGCAACTTTCCAAGGCCTTACACGGGATTGTGCTCTTGAGTGTGAATGTGGACTCCCTTATTCAGATACTATGGTACGTGATGCCATAGCACAGAACGTTTCTGATGTTCGCATACGGGAACAGATTTTGAAACTAGTTAATCCCTCCCTTCAACAAGTGATCGACATATTAGATAGACAAGACACGCTTGACTTTGCTCAGGAATCATTTGAAACTTCGCCAGCCGTGTGTAACATTAACCGGCCCGCCGGGCGCGCTGCGCGGCCCGGTAACCTGCCCTCGCGCACGTCCGCACAGCTGCCGCCACGCTCTAAACCAGGTGTGCCGCGCCAGCACACAAATGCAGTGAAATCATGCCCGCGGTGTGCTACTAGACATTCGCGTGAACATTGTCCATCACGCCAAGCTATATGCTTTTTCTGTAATAAGAAAGGACATGTTCAAAGTGTTTGCCAGAAAAGGCTCAGATCAGACACTCTTAATCATTCCAGGCCCTTTGCTTCGCGCCGGAATCGAACCAAGGAAACTCAGGCTCGTGAACCTTCGCCCATGGACATTCATGTAGTTAATTCCACTCCGTCCAGTGCCACTCTTTCTAACAGTGACTGTGTTCATCCCACAAATACTGTGCGTCGACGTCGCCGGAAATCACGTCAATTAGCAAGTGATGCTGTACCTGTATCAGTTCAGTTGCACGAGACAGTCGCTCTTGTCGCCAGCAGGACAATAAACTTTTTGTAGATTTGGACTTTAGTGGCTCGATACCGGAGCTGCAGTTTCATTGCTCAATCACGACACGTACAAACAACTGGGCAAACCTCCGTTGCGTGCCGCAACCGTTAAGCCAACTACATATTCAGGACAGAAAATTCCTGTGTTAGGACAGTGCACTCTTCTTGCAACATACAAGGGACAAACAAAACTTGTGTCATTTTACGTTCTTCGTTCTTCTACTGCAGTGAACTTGTTTGGTTTAGATTTATTTCAGTTGTTTAACATGTCTATAGTAAATCAGGTCCTATCAGTGAATCAGACTGTGCCTTCAGACAGTGTTTCTCGTCTGTGTGAAGAATTTGCAGACATTTTTGCACCGGGCCTTGGTTGCGCTAAGAAGCATAAAGCACATTTGGAACTGAAAGTAAACGCGCAACCGAAATTTTTCCGAGCGCGCATTGTTCCCCACGCATTGCGTGATGAGGTCGCAAGAACATTAAACGATTTAGAATCACAAGGTGTAATTGAACGTGTGCAAGCTTCTCTCTGGGCCTCACCCTTAGTAATTTTGCCAAAACCTTCCGGAAAACTGAGACTTTGTGTGGACTTCAAGGCAACAGTGAATCCACAACTCGTGATTGCAACTTTTCCCTTACCCCGCCCGGAAGATCTTTTTGATAAACTGTGCCCGGGTAAATACTTTTCGAAGTTGGACCTCACAGATGCGTACTTGCAAATCCCAGTGGACGCCCACTCCCAGCGCGTCTTGGTGGTTAACACGCATCTTGGTTTGTACCGCTTCAAAAGACTGCCATTCGGGTGTGCATCCGCCCCTGCATTGTTTCAGCAATATTTACAAACTGTTTGTGCGTCGGTCCCTACTGCTGCAAACTATCTGGACGATATTGTGATCTCCGAAAAGACAGCAGACGAGCATTTAGCACACCTACGAACATTATTTCAGGTATTGCGACAAAATGGTCTTCGTTTGCGGAAGGACAAATGTGTGTTTTTTGCTCGTGACTTACCATATCTGGGACATGTCATAAATGCACAAGGCATACATCCCAGTCCATAGCACCTCCGTGCCATACAAGAATTGCCTTCGCCACAGAATGTGAAGCAGCTACAGAGTGTGTTGGGTAAAATTAACTATTATCATCGCTTTCTGCGCAATGCCTCTTCCATTTCAGCTCCGCTTCATAGATTACGCCGTAAGGGTGTTCCGTTCGTCTGGACGACGGAATGCGAACGCGCCTTTCGCCAGTTGAAATTGGCGTTGCTTTCTAATACTTGCCTTACGCCATTCGATCCCCAGAAACCCCTTTTGTTGATGGTAGATGCATCGGATTTCGGGATCGGTGCTGTGCTTGCGCACAAAGTTGGCTCGCATGATCGCCCTATTGCCTTTGCGTCCAAATTGCTCTCGTCTGCGCAACGAAATTATTCCCAGATAGAGAAAGAAGCTTTGGCTCTCGTATTTGGTGTTAGTAAGTTCCATGATTTCTTGTATGGTCGTCACTTTACCATCATCACAGACCACAAACCTTTGACGTCGCTTTTTCATCCGCACAAGCCTGTACCTCCGCGTACAGCGCAGAAATTCATTCGCTGGTCTAATTTCCTCTCGCAGTACCGCTACGATATCTTGTATCGGTCCACTGCTAAGCACGGAAACGCCGATGCGTTGTCCCGTTTGCCTGTTGCTGAGGATAGGGCATTCGATTCTTCCGAACTTGCTTGCATGTTCATTGATTCGGAAACCGATGAAGTGGTCGAATCGTTTCCGATTGATTTTCGTCGTGTAGCTACAGCCACAGCTGCTGACCCTGTCCTTGCTACCGTTTTGCGTTTTGTTGCTACGCAATGGCCTTTGTCAAAGTCTCGGATCGAGGATCCGTTGGTTCGCCGATTTTTTGCTCATAAGGAGAGACTTTTTGTTCGACGTGGTGTTTTGTTGTTGCGTTCTGATAATGATCAGTCCAGAGTCGTGGTCCCACGTTCGTTACAGTCCTCTGTTTTACGGCTTCTTTACCAAGGACATTGGGGTATAGTGCGAACGAAACAACTTGCTCGTCAGCACTGTACTTGGTTCGGAATCGATGCTGCGATTACGAATATGTGTTCTTCTTGCATGGCGTGTGCCGAACAACAATCCGCACCGCCGCGGAAAGTCTTTGCATGGCCAAAAGCCACTTCCCCTTGGCAACGCTTGCACATCGATTTTGCTGGTCCATTCTGGAATGCTCGATGGTTGGTTCTGGTAGATGCCGTCAGTAATTTTCCTTTTGTTGTCTGGATGTCTTCCACGACGTCCTCCGCCACCATCCAAGCGTTGTCTGCTATCTTTTGCATTGAAGGTCTTCCGCAGACTATTGTTTCCGACAATGGCCCACAATTCATGTCCGCAGAATTTCAGTCCTCTTGCCAGGCCAATGGTATTCAACACCTGACATCCGCGCCGTTCTCGCCTCAGTCAAACGGTGCCGCTGAACGATTGGTCCGGACTTTCAAGTCACAGATGTTGAAGTTGAAAGAGTCGCATTCTCGGGAGGACGCGTTGTTGCTCTTTTTGTCATCGTATCGCTCTCAGCCCCGAGATGGTCACTCGCCGGCTGAGTTGCTCCACGGTCGTCCTCATCGAACCTTGATGTCTTTGCTGCATCCGCCGCATCAGGTTCCTGTGCAGCGGCAGACTTCTGGTTTTGCTCCAGGCGACGTTGTACTCTATCGCAACTACCGAGGTTCACGGCGTTGGCTCGCAGGGCGCATTCTTCGCTGCCTCGGCCGCGCGATGTATTTGGTTTTGGGGGCCTCTGGTGAGGTACGTCGGCATCTCAATCAGCTGCGCCTCTGTCGTCGCACGGGTTCTGCCGCTCCCCGTCCGCTTTCGGCGACGGTGCCGTCCGGTCAGCGCCCTGGGGACCCATCTACTGGCTCGCCTCATCCCCAGGTGTTATCGACGATGCCTTCCATTTTGCCCCATGGCGACGCGCCGCTGCCGCCTCCGCCGCCGCCGCCTGTCCTCCAGCCGGCGCCGCCCGCAGTGGACGCTTCGCTGCAGCCGCCAAGCGCCTCCCTGGGTCACGCGCCGCCGATCGCTTCCCGTGACCAGCCGTCCTCCGCCATGGAACTCTTGCCCGCTCCGGACCACATGGCGTCTTCGCGCGTCGGGTACCCCGACGCAATGGAGGTCGACCCTTCGGCCCCTCCTGTCTCTTTACGGGCGCATACACCGCATGTTGACGTGCACCCTGGACTAGGTTTTCAGGCGTTTCCTAGCTCCCCTCGGACCGAATGGCCGGATGCGGGTGGCACAGCCTCGCCTGTTGTTAGGCTCCCCACCTCATCGCATACGTCAACATGGGGTCCTCCCCACGGCGGGCGGAAGCCTTATAACACGACCGTTCGCCGATTTGCGGGGGAGGAATGTGGTGTCACCGCCAGACACCACACTTGCTAGGTGGTAGCTTTAAATCGGCCGCGGTCCATTTAGTACATGTCGGACCCGCGTGTCGCCACTGTGTGATCGCAGACCGAGCGCCACCACAAGGCAGGTCTCGAGATACGGAAGAGCACTCGCCCCAGTTGTACGACGACTTTGCTAGCGACTACACTGACGAAGCCTTTCTCTCATTTGCCGAGAGACAGTTAGAATAGCCTTCAGCTAAGTCAATGGCTACGACCTAGCAAGGTGCCATTAACCATTTTAAGATAGAGTCTCACTTGTATCATCAAGGAATGCTGTACACAAATAATGGATTAAAAGTTAAGTATTATAGCAGCTACGTACTTTTCTTGTTACCATTTATTACGTATCCTGTTTCAGACCTTTCTCTAGCCTAAGTGAGATTACGCGTGCCTTTCGGCTACTTCAGTGTGGCGTAGCTGTCTTGTTACGCCACAACTGCAATCAACACGCACAGGCAGCACAGCCAAGTGACGCATCCGTCAGCTGTCAAACCACACACAGCTGCCCACAGGCATGCGGCGGATACGTCCCTTTTCATACTTGACACTAGAGAAATTCCTATCGCAATATGTGTTCACCTAGATGCCGATGATGACGCGATCGGACAGGAGCGAAGACATATTTACAGAGCACAAATGCTAGAAGCTGGTTCGGGCGTGCGTGTGTCCGACGCGGCCATCAGCTGTCAAAGCACACAGACCTCGGTTCAGGACCGCACTCCGCCACCACCGCCAAACGCAGGTGAAAGTCGGGTCTATACAGTCACCGTCGCAGAATTTCAAGGTGCACACACGCCAGTCTCATATACGAGACATCTCCAGGCCCCTTTTTTGTCTTTACTGTTGGTGCCAGAATAGCACAGGGCGCATTGCTACTTGCACGACATGACACACGCGTTTAACTATACTTGACTACCCAGTGTGGCTGACGCAACACCGCCATTTGCATGCACATATTGACAAATGCATCTAACAACGTTCCCAATGTCATTCTTACATATAAAAAGTAACAGCCAAGTCAACCTCTCAGGAATTTTATACTGTTCCAGAAATAGTTAACGCTCGCTTTCTTGGTGCCTCAGCTTGTATGCACGAAAATTCTTTACCTAACAGAAGCTGTTTACGAAAATAACATCTAATGCACTCTCCACAGAGATCCTAATGTGTTACCCATTCCTGCTCTTAACATACGCAAATGTTCCCTACGCTATGTAGAGGCTCCTGTATCCCAGCTGAAACGATGGAGCAATCTGATTGGCTCTTATAGAGTTTACCCAACGAATTACTGATGCTGCCCATACCGAAGCACCATTCACCTTTTCTTTCTGGCGCTTTCTGCGGTTATTTTGGACAGATCAGTAAATTCTAATGACAGTTAAACACGCAAAGTTGTCTACAGATCATCAAATACATACTAGACTCGCAAGAATATTGAAAGCCAGGAACATTTTTACCAGTTTAACTACAATTAAATATTACTAGTCATGCTATAGTCTGACACCGATCAATGTACAGCTATTGTCTCCTCTTGACGTTTGTGCTTCAGTATCTATAGCGCATATAATTTTCTATGTAAAAAATCTCTCTCTGTTATCGATGTGCTGAATCTATACTTCCCTCACGACAAGATACACAGTCATCCTCTCTAGTCATGCCATAACATAAACCATAGTAATTTTACAATGCAATATATACACAGTTTACACAATGTAAGCCACAGTAACTTTACAATGCAATATATACACATTTTACACAAACAGTGCAATTATCTGTACAGCACCCGAAAAAATTACCATATGCCTACACTAACACCGGCTACATGTCACGATGCCACCCAGTCCTAGGGAAACGCCGTTTTCGTCGACAACTAAACCTCGCAAAGCGTCATACCTATTGTCAAATATGGGAAGACTCTTACTCATTTACACTGTTCTCCCACTAAGGACAAGAGCTTGAAATTAGTCCGCGAAAACCGATCTCCATCCCGGCAATATATCACCGCGTACCGTATCAGTCTAGTAAACATACAATTCATACCCTCCGCCATACAAAATCATCCCTCTTACATCAGCGAACCGAAATCACTCTCAGAACTCTTCTACAAATTCGAGATCGTCTCCCCCTCGGCACAAACGAGTGACTGTCTCTGCTTCCTTGCTTGCTCACTTTTCTACGCACATATTCAAACTCGGTGATTAAAAGAACACCCGTAGCGTCTGTGTGCTTTGACAGTTGATGGCCGCGTCGACCACACGCACACGTGAACCAGCTTCTAGCATTTGGGCTCTGTAAATATGTCTTCACTCCCGTCCGATCGCGTCATAATCGGGTTCTAGATGAACACATATTGCGATAGGAATTTCTCTAGTGTCAAGTATGAAAAGGGACGTATCCGCCGCATGCCTGTGTGTGGTTTGACAGCTGACGGATGCGTCACTTGTCTGTGCTGCCTGCGCGTGCTGATTGCATTATTTCGCGAGCAGGTCTGTAGACTGTGCTATGCACAATACGTACAGTTCATGAGTACTGAGCATGTCTTCACATCAATGTGAAGCATTATTTAGGAACAATTGGCACATCTGCACTGAAATTAGGAGTTGTTTGCGTGTCTGCAGACTGCGTATTGTGACCCCAAGCACATCAGGGCTAGTATTTTGTATTAGTGTCATAAATATACTTGATGCCTAACTGAAATGTTCCAAAATAAATACAGTGCTCTCCTTACTTACTCTCCCTAGCAGCCCAGCGCAGCCTGAGTCATTTTCGTGCAATTTTCCCCCTACAGACCACCATCCGGGAATAGGTTATAGAAGGGATGACAGTGCCTTCTGGTGGCAGTAATGTGTACTAGGTCAGTTGGACTGTAAATCTCGTGGTGGAGACACTGGCTGCGAAATAAAGACTTGTGTTCAGATCTGTTTTCCCGCCATTTCGCCCCACCATCTTGGATGACGTTATGTGCTGTGCACGTTAGTACACATTAGTACACGTCAGTGCAGGTTAGTACACGTTAGCCCGCCAACATGGGTCGGTAAGGGGACGTGGTGCTGGGTTGAGGATCGCGGTGGGGACTTTAACTATTTCCTTCCAAGTCCAGGTGGGCGTGGCATTTGCGAAAATGGATTCCAAGTCCACAGTAGCGCACTCTGGTGGTTTCAATATGTACTAGACCTCGTGGTGAACACATTGTATGCTGCCATCTTGAATAACGGTACTTGCGTCATCAACTGACGCCACGACAGCGCCCTCTGGCGGTAGAGATGTGTACTAAGTCAGTACAAATTCCAGCCTTTGTCGCCGATGAACATCAGTCAGCGTGGGTTCACGAAGCAGACGGCTGCTGCGGAGGCACATACACAGCAATGTTTGCTTAACAGTCGTTGGGAAGACATTACCAGTAGCCCAAGAATTCATCTGGGTGGTCAACTGCTCAACAGTTGCATGTCTGTTCGACTGTACATATCTCTGCAGCCGTCGTTAACCCCTATCACCTATGGCCCATGGTGCACCACAATTGGCTCGGAGCCGGTTTTGGATGTCGCCATTTTGCCACGCACGGTATACTTTACCCACAGCGGCACGCAAACTGTTTACAGATTTAGCCATTTTGGAAATGCTTCCACCCTTGCCCCGCAAGCCAATGATCGTGCACACTTGGACATGAGATAAATCGCTCCGTTTCCGCATTCTGACGACAACTACATTGTTTTCCGCTTGCCTCCGACAAACGTATATACCTTCCACTGCTATTGCAGCCACCAACTACCCTCTGTGAGTGGTTACTGCACATCAACATAGGCGGTGGTCACATTAATGTTACTGGATGGCGTAATTAACAGCGAAAACTGACGCACGTGAAAATATACGATAACAGAAGGTGAGCCATGGGAAGATTAAAAATTTCTTACAAATTGGATATTGAAAAAAATTTTAATTTTTTTATGAATCTAGTGTACATGAATGGAAATTGATAGTTAACCTTCGGATTTATTGTTTTTTTAAATACTGGGTCAATCATATGGCGGCCTTTGTTTCGCACACATTGTTAGTCTTACGGTGAATCCGCCCACGATGCTGCGTAGCATCTCCAACGAAAAGTGGTTATTTCTTGGCGAATTCGCTCGTTTAAATAATCTCTGATTCCTGGATGGTATTCCTGGAACACTGAATTTGAGGTGACCCAAAGAAAAAAGTCTGAAGCTGAGAAATCTGGTAACGGTTAGGCTACGGAATGTGGCCATTTCTAGTGATGAGACGACCAGGAAATGCGATTTTAACCAAATCCATTGACCCTCAGCAGTACCGCTTGCTGCACCATCCTGCTGGAAGAAAGCAAGTTCTGTTCTGTACCGTCTGGTTGATGTTTGCAGACTTCTCCATAAAGCTTCACCCATACGATGAATATTCTCTTGGGTGCGGTTTGTTTTTATACTACCACCTATGTTCCTTGTAGTGCTACCACCAGTCGCTTCAAAGTTTCACACACATAGGCTGATAGCGTTCGGCCGGCCGAAGTGGCCGTGCGGTTAAAGGCGCTGCAGTCTGGAACCGCAAGACCGCTACGGTCGCAGGTTCGAATCCTGCCTCGGGCATGGATGTTTGTGATGTCCTTAGGTTAGTTAGGTTTAACTAGTTCTAAGTTCTGGGGGACTAATGACCTCAGCAGTTGAGTCCCATAGTGCTCAGAGCCATTTGAACCATTTTTTTGATAGCGTTCGAAGATGACACAGGAGCCCACGCGGAAGGTGGGGGGGGGGGGGGGGGCCATGTATAACACAGCTTCAAACATGTGTGATTACAAATGAGTTAAAGTGTTCAATACGCCGCACAATGATACACTTTTACTGGTATATTCAGTGGTACATGTGTATAGTGCTAGAAAACTGAAATGTGAATAGAGTCAATAGTAAAGAAGTAATAAGTTAAAACGTCATGTCTGATGCTGAAGTTTAACTGCACGAACGGCGAAAATAAAATAAGCGAGACATTTTTCTCCTTTCATCATACTGTTTTGTGTGTGTGTGTGTGTGTGTGTGTGTGTGTGTGTGTGTGTGTGTGTGTGTGCGCGCGCAGGGAGTTGGGAAGGGGTACAAGGAGAAAAAGTTTTGAAAAGGTTTAAAATTATCTATAAAGATTTTTGGAAGCCGCTAAATGCTGTCATTCTCAAATTCTCGATGAATAACGTCCGTGTAACGGCATGGCGTCAGTTACGCTGCCGAAAGAAAAACACACAGTTTCTAACTGTAACATCTGTCTTACTGTGTTAAACGTTTCACGTAAGATTATACCTCTTAACGAGTAGATTACGACAACACTTTAAATTCTTAAATTCGGTCAGTAATTACGCGAAATACTGAAAATCGAATTTTTCGTTTCCCCTGGAAGCTGTTTCATAGGCAACCCGAAGCTGGTATTGGGTTTCCCATTCATAGATAGTCGCTCAGTAATATACAGCAAACTCTATATCATCCGCGAGCGGATCATCTGCTTTGCTGACCACTTGCGGCCTATTTCTCCCACTTTTTTTGCTGCTGAAAATTTTTATTTAATCCGGGAGTGGTCGCGGGTGAACGATAATCTCACGTCAAAACTCGAGGGTAGTAAACAATGTGCTGCTCGAACACTGCAAGCGCTGGACGTTAATCGTTGCAGAAGATAGTTATTGGTGTCTGTTAGTGCCGAATAACGATTGAAAAGAGAATACGTGTTGTGTTAACGATACAGCAGAAGCTGGAAATTATACTCAAACTCGAAGAAGGCAGTCTTGGTACGTGAAATAAGGCACTTATTTACAGCTTGGGTGAAACTACGATCCATGATATTCGGAGAAATAAAGGCAAAATAATTCAGTTTGCTAGCAGTTCTGACTAATCTAAAGGTTTGTCACAGCGGAGGGCTATACAAGTGTCTACACAGGCAGAACTGGATAAAGCCATCTCGGAATGGTTTCACCAGAAAAGACCAGAATGTACCAAAGAATCTGGTCCAATATGCCCCAAACAGGCCCAGTTTTTCTTCAAAGCGCTGGGGACTGAAGGAGGTTTAATGCATCTTCCGGTTGGTTAATGGATTTAAATAGCGCCATGGTATCCGGGTGACTGCTGACCAAGGAGAAAAGTTACGTGGGGAATAATAAGGATGTTTCTGACTTTTTTGATGATTTCCAGGAGTTTATTTTGCACGAGAAAATTTAGAGCTGGAGCAAATATGCAATGCGGACGAAACCGGGTTGTTTCGGAAATGTCTATTAACAAAGACTTCAGCTTTCGAAACAGAGCGAAGTGTATCTGATAATAAATCAAGCAAGGAAATGATAACTATGTTGTGTTGTGCTAATGGTAGGGGAATACAAAACTAGGCTTTGTGTAATAGATAAGGATAAAAAACCGCGCCCTTTCAGAGGAAAAGAAATGCAAAATTCACCTGTCCGTTATTTTCACCAGAGAGGGGCCTGCTAAACGGACGGCACAGTATTTCAAACGTGCTTCCATAACTGCTTTGTGCCACAAGTGCGAGAATCCTTCATGTCGAAGGCTCTACCTGCAAGGACCGCATTGTAACTGGATAATGAACCATCGAATCCGAACGAAAATGTTTTGAAATCGGACGACGGGATGATATTTGTAAAATATTAACCCCCTAATATGACAGCCTTAATCCAGGCCATGAACCTGGGTGTTATTGCTTTCACGAAGAAAATTTATAGAAGTCTGCTACAAAAACGTATTGATGAAGGCACCAATCTTCAAACATTTTTGAAGCAATTAACTGCGCTAAAGGCAGTTTATAAAGTGTCGAAGGTGTGGCATTAAGGTAAAACAATCAGTCATAGACAAGTCATGGAAAAACATTAATCCTAAAATTGACGAATCAGTTTTGAAAAGTACCCCAGAGTGTGAAGAAATCACTGACCAAAAAAAAAAAAAAAAAAAAAAAAAAAAAAAAAAAAAAAAAAAAAAAAAAAAAAAAAAAAAAAAAAAAAAAAAAAATCTGAATGGTTTGGCGCCGACCGCACAGATCCAGGGCACGAGATGTTGAGTGACAGTGCTGTTATTCAGTGAGTACAAGGGAAATCCCTTAATCAAATAATTAAGTAATTGGTGTAATTAACATGTTACTGTTAAGAACCGCAAGTCGCACCTGTAGCAGTTCATTTGGAGATTAAAGTCTGAGTTCACTCAACAAACTAAAGTTCACCATGTAGACACTGAAGACGTCTCTGAATTAATCTATCTAAGCCACAAAATTCAACTACAGAAACCCAACTAAAACGCAGGAATTCCACAATGAATAGGTCTGAGCTGGACCGCATTCAGAAAGCTTAAGTTCATTCAGACCACAAAATGTTCCAATGAACTTAAACGCATGGGTATACATCACCTGTGTCTCACTAAAAACAACTTACGGTGTAGAAACATGATAAAGGCAAGTGTTCAAAGAGCTATGGAGAGACGGATGCTGCCCATCAGCCAGGGGACGAGATCAGGAATGATGTCATCAGATGGTGAACACACCGGTAACCCCCACTCCTCCCCTAGTATTGGACTACAATCACTTGAAGTAATACTTAACAATATACATCGTCCGGCACTTACAGTCTGTCGTATATACGACACGCCACAATCGCGCAGTATGCGGTATACAGGTAGTTTTCGGATCCACACACAGCATAGCCGACGTTCTAGTTTCGTTGGAAACTGCTGTTACTGCTTCTCTACAATACTCACCGCCTCCGTTTACGCTGGCGGGCGCGCCCCTAGTAACACGTAGTGGTCAATTACGCATTACACGGGGATGTCCGGGAACTTGTGATCGGATAGTGTACGTATCTAGTAAGGTTGTAAAGAGCAGAGAAAGTTTAAAGTCAAATTAGGTACATGCAGAATTATAGAAACGCTTCAAATGAGAATGTACTGCCACCGAGAAATTAGAATTGATGACAAGTGGTTCAAAAATGGCTCCGAGCACTATGCGACTTAACTTCTGAGGTCATCAGTCGCCTAGAACTTAGAACTAATTAAACCTAACAAACCTAAGGACATCACACACATCCATGCCCGAGGCAGGATTCGAACCTGCGACCGGAGCGGTCGCTCGGCTCCAGACTGTAGGGCCAGAACCGCACGGCCACACCAGCCGGCAATGACAAGTGGTGCAATTGTAAGAAAAGTTACTCTTGAGGACAGTCACACCTTGTCAAAGATCTTCAAGAGAATCCTAGAAAATGCTGGTGTTTTGCAGAAGCGCTTGGCGGGTCGAAAGCGCCTTTGCATCACTCTGCCGCGGGAACTGAACCTGTATCTTTAAAAACGTTGGTAGAGCACTGCTCGAGAAAAGCAAAGGTCTGGTTTTAATTTTCGGTCAGACACTCATAAAATTTCACCTTCGTATGTATTACACACTATACGCAAATTTCTGAGAAGCTTGCCGCTCTAATTCGAAAATATTATAACGTGAAGTGTTTTTGCGTAATTAACTGGTCGGCCGAAATTTCCATCACCAACTGTCCGAACGTCATTCAGATTGTCGCCAACAAACAGCTTTTCTGACTTTCTGTATCACAATGTGGGCTGTGAGAATAGTTTTTACTAGACAGAAACCTCTTCATCGGTCGTAAAGACACTGAGCACATAATATTCTAAAAAACATAATTAGGAACAGCCATTCTTTGTGAGTTTAAACCTACTGTGATTTCTGAATAGTCAGTTTCATTACGCTACACAAAGTTTCTCCCTACCGTGTAATATCTTCTTTAAGTCGTTACTAAATTTCTCGCGGAAGTCTCACTTTAGACATACCTAACATGTCATATAAACGGGTGTACTGTAAGTTTCAGACACTGTGATGATAAGATAACTTTTGTGCTGATGTTGAGCACAAGCAGCCGATAAGGACTGGAATTCACAGCAGAACCATTATAAAGCGTAAAAAAAACACTCTCCCGCGTCGCTTATCGCTTAATTACTCTGCTGTGCAGGCACTGCTGTGGACACTCAATGCAAAGAAGATCGATAAAAACAGTCGTTCTATTACAACATCCTGCCGACCTTGAAGCGCACTGGTAGTCTTGCGACAGAATGTCTTCACATCGAAAGACAGGCTCCTGATTAATTTTAAAAATCTTTTCTAGACTAAGATTATTGGAATACTTGTTTCGTGTGCAAAATGTCATTTCAGTATTTACAAACAGACCAAATTCAGACACAAATAGGACTTACTCATTTATTACATGATCGGTGATAATGAAACATGCGGTATGTGCACCAAACAGGAAGTATTTCAAGCCAGGACAAGTATATTAATACGGTCAATGACGACTGTCACTAATTGCATTTACACGTCTGTAAAGTGGTTTCCGTCATATAGTGAAGCCATCAGTATAATTACACACATCAAAAAAAGTTTTACATCACCTCGGTTCCGGGAGTTCCGGAACCTGTACAAATAATTAAAATAAAGATCGACATAAATATCATTTCCGCCCTTTTTAATGCTCATGAAAACCACACATTGCACGTTGTCCCACTATACAACGAGAGCTTCAGAGGTGGTGGTCCAGACTTCTGTACACACCAGTACCTCTAATACCCAGTAACATGTCCTCTTGCATTGGTGCATGCCTGTATTCGTCGTGGCATAGCATCCACAAGTTCATCAAGGTACTGTTGGTCCAGATTGTCCCACTCCTCAACGACGTTTCGGCGTAGATCCCTCAGAGTGGTTGGTCGGTCACGTCGTCTATAAACAGCCCTTTTCAATCTATCCCAGGCATGTTCGATAGGGTTCATGTCTGTAGAACATGCTGGCCACTATAGCCGGGCGATGTCCTCATGCTGAAGTAAGTCATTCACAAGATGTGCACGATGGGGGCGCGAATTGTCGTCCATGAAGACAAATGCCTCGCCAGTATGTTGCCGATATGGTTGCACTATTGGTCGGAGGATGGCATTTGCCGGCCGAAGTGGCCGTGCGGTTAAAGGCGCTGCAGTCTGGAACCGCAAGACCGCTACGGTCGCAGGTTCGAATCCTGCCTCGGTCATGGATGTTTGTGATGTCCTTAGGTTAGTTAGGTTTAACTAGTTCTAAGTTCTAGGGGACTAATGACCTCAGCAGTTGAGTCCCATAGTGCTCAGATCCATTTGATGGCTTTCACGTATCGTACAGCTGTTACGGCGCCTTCCATGACCGCCAGTGGCGTATGTCGGCCCCAAATAATGCCACCGCAAAACAGCAGGGAACCTCCACCTTGCTGCACTCGCTGGACAGTGTGTCTAAGGCGTTCAGACTGACCGGGTTACCTCCAAACACGTGTTCGACAATTGTCTGGATGAAGGCATATGCGACACTCACCGGTGAAAAGAACGTGATGCCAATCCTGAGCGGTCCATCCTGGATGTTGTTGGGCCCATCTGTACCGCGCTGCATGGTGTCGTGGTTGCGAAGATGGACCTCGCCATGGACGTCGGGAGTGAAGTTGCGCATCATGCAGCCTACTGCGCACAGTTCGAGTCGTAACACGATGTCCTGTGGCTGCACGAAAAGCATTATTCAACATGGTGGCGTTGCTGTCAGGGTTCCTCCGAGCCATAATCCGTAGGTAGCGGTCATCCACTGCAGTAGTAGCCCTTGGGCGGCCTGAGCAAGGCAAGTCATCGACAGTTCCTGTCTCTCTGTATCTCCTCCATGTCCGAACAACATCGCTTTGTTTCACTCCGAGACGCCTGGACACTTCCCTTTTTGAGAGTCCTTCCTGACACAAAGTAACAATGCGGACGCGATCGAACCGCGGTATTGACCGTCTAGGCATGGTTGAACTAGACAACACGAGCCGTGTACCTCTTTCCTGGTGGAATGACTGGAACTGATCGGCTGTTGGACCCCATCCGTCTAATAGGCGCTGCTCATGCATGGTTGTTTACACCTTTGGGCGGGTTTATTGATATCTCTGAACAGTAAAAGGGACTGTGTCTGTGATACAATGTCCACAATCAACGCCTGTCTTCAGAAGTTCTGGGAATCGGGGTGTTGTAAAACTTTTTTTGATGTGTGTAGTTCTGTTTAATGTGTTTATGTACTTCCCCATTTCGAGTTCGCTTTCGTTGTGTAGAATTCTATTTCTTAATTTTTTTGTTTGAATTGTCCTTAAGACAAGAAAATAGGAGAAAGACGTAAATCCAAACAACATTGTACCATATTATTAACACATTTAAATACCAAGATTATGTAAATAACATTCCAAGCAAAGAAGGAGGATGAAGAGGACAGAGTGAGATGGGTAAAACCCAACACTAGCAGGAGTTCCAAAAATTGCTGGTAACTTGAAAGGTTCTTTTCGCAAGGAAAGCACACAGACGGTAGACGAAAAGTACACGTACGTGTTATGAACATTTGCGACACGTTAAACTGTATCGAGCGGGACGCAAACCCTTACCCTGCCTTTCAAGGGCAGTGCGCTAGCAATTGCACTAGCCCTGCGTGAATGATACTTCGAGACAAATTTTTACCTTTCAATCCACACGCAGGGACCGCGCTGCATGGTGCAATGGTTTAAACACTAGTCTCACATCTGGGAGTGTGATGGTTCAAATCCTCGTCCGACCATCCAGATTTCGGTTTCCGTGGCTTACCTAAAACGCTTAAGGAAAAGGCCGGGATCGTTCCTCCGAAAACGGCACAGTCAAATTCAATCTCCACTCCTCTACAGTCAGAGCTCGTGCTCTGCAAGTAAAGACTTCCCTTCCCTCTCTCTATTTCTTCGACGAAGACAACAACGCAGCACACGTCATTTACGTGTACTAACACCCGCCTTGAGTGAATCACAATACACTCGACTTGGTAAGTCGTAATAACAGTCAAACACTTATCCCCACATACAGCTGCCGCCAAAAAATCAAGCGCGCTTATGGTAAACGACGGCGCTCTGCTAACAACATCAGAACTGTCGATAAAATTTCGCGGTCGCAAAAAGGAATGTAACCATTATTTCACGATTATTTTCCCAACCTGAAACGTAACTCAGCTGATCTGTATGGATCACAACTAGGATCTTATGGAAATGAAAAGTTTGCGAAAATGATAATCGTCCCGTACCAGCAAGAAGCAACCGCACTCCTTGTGAAACTGCAGCGGATGCGTTCTACGTCTGTCAGACACTCGGGGACGGCCCGGCGATTTGCCTTTACACAGACAACCAGTTTCTCGGAATTGTTCACGCCATCGTCTGCTGTTGGAGGATTCACACCATACCTAGTACGAAAGTCACGCTGAACATTTATTACTGACACGCTCTGCGCAAAACGTAGAACATATACGCTTTCTGTTGTCCAGACACCATTTTTTACTACAACTGAAGTGGGCGCACACTGCTGCTACCTAGGGGGAATCATGTAAAACTCGAGAGTTTGCTCTTTCCAACAGTACGTTGTTCACACACATACCTCAAATAACAAATTGTTACGGTTTTTCTTTTAAATCGGACAATTCTTTTTAATACACCCTGTATATATTTGACCACTCACTCTTAATACAAGTTATTTGAAAAGTGTGAATGGTATTTTTAATTAACTCATTTTTTTATGCAGCGAATATAAATTTGAAAAGTGACTTTGAGATTATTTTACTCCTCCCCCTCCCTGAGTCCGTGCTCCCCCTCGTCGACTGGTTCCCTCCCACGTCCTTGGCCGTCTTCGGCACGCCCCCGCCCCCGCCCCGGCCCATCTCGCCCGTCTCAATTCCTTCTCGCTCGCCTCCACGCCCAGGCACATCCTCTCAGTTTGCTCATCGTCATCAGAGTCGTGTTTGGTGCAGCTCTCCCACGACGTCAACAGCTGTGATTTTAATTGTGCGCTGGACTTGTCAGTGACTGTTATGTCCATCGATACTTTTATGCTCCGGCCATACTTCGCCTAGTGTTCTTTTAATTGTCCCAGTGTGTAGTCTTTTTGTGTGCGCCACTTTTTTACGGTTTTTATCTCCATTTTACAGTCGCCCCTTTTTGTCCGTTCTCTTCCATAATGTACATCCTTTTTATATCTCTGTACGCCATAATTTCTCCTTCGTGTTATTTCAAATGTCTTCTATTGTATAATTAATGTCTTTCGGCTGAAGAGCAACGCATATGCTGCTGCCAGCCCGCCCCAGATGGGGCATTGAAATACAATAAAGGGAAAAAAATTATTTAATTCCGCTGTCCTCCAAAAATAAATAAAAACAAAGAAAGAAAAACGAAAGAACGACTACAGCAACAGCGACAACAGATGACGCCGTGGAAAGTAATATAGAGGTCGCCTACGGAAGGAAAGGTTTTATGAGTAGCTAAGGACGTCAACAAGCAATCGATGGTCTTTAATCCGGTGCGCGTGTATGACGCAAGCGCACACGAGACGTGCATAGTAATCACTCGGCACGTGTACTTTGCAAGGTCGAGCGAGTCATCTTACGAACATCGCGTTCAGAGCCGTCTGACGAAATGCAATTTTATAAGGCACTTATTAATCCAAACGAAAGTAATAATAAAGTTACAAGACAAAGTTCGATTTAAATAACAGTGGAAAGCAAATGACAACCTCTAGCACCTAACGCAACACAGATTTATTCAGATCGAAACTATCAATAACCCCTTACGTCGGTATAAGAAGCGTATGCGTGAAAAACTGGTATTATCATAAATCACAACGTAACTCCACAACGATCAGCTGTTACGTTTCCAGCTTCCGGTACTCTTTTTTGTGCGCAGAACGGATTTAACAGCCCCATTGTACTTTGTGGCGTGAGAATCATTTCTTTTTATTTTATTTTCATCCAGATATCTATACAAATCAGATGCTGCAGTTCATAATTAGAATTCGAGAAGACAGCTATACAGGTTTAGGTTTTCCTAACTCGCTTGAGGTAGACGTCGAGAGAGCTGCTTTGAAAATGACACGAATCATTTTCTTCCTCGTTCCTGTTGGTGTGCTCTTCATTATCGTGACTGATCTGATGCAAGTCTCCACGTTAGTCAGCCCTGTGCAGTCATCTGAATGTCTGCATAACTAGTGCAATCTAAATCAATTTGCACCTGTTATCTGTATTCGAACCTTGGTCTCACTCTACTATTTTTTGCGCCCCCCCCCCCCCCCCACCCATACCCCACCCTACACACACACACACACACACACACACACACACACACACACTTCCTCCCATTGCAGAACTGACGATCTCTTGATGCCTTAGGATGTACCATCAACCGACCCCTTCTTTTTGTCAAGTTGTGCCATAAATTTCCATTCTCCCCTGTTCCATTCAGCACCTCCTTATAACTTGTCCGACCTACCCATCCAATCATCAGCATTCTTCTGTAGCACTGCATTCCAAAAGCTTCTAGTCATTCTTGTATGGACTGTTTATCGTCCAGTTTCACTTCCGTACAAGGCTACAATATACACAAATACCTTCAGAAAAGATTTCCTAAGTCTTATTCTATTCGATGAGGACAATTTTCTGCTTTTCAGAACCACTTTTCTTGCCGTTTTAAATTCTCTCTAGCTCCACCATCGGCAGTTATGTTGCTGCCCAAGAAGCAAAAGCCGTCTACTACTTTTGTTGTATCCTTGCCTAATTTAGTTCTTTCACGATCGCCCGATTTAATTTGAATACACTCCATACTGCTCTTCTCAGTCCATTCAACCGATCGTCCGAATCTTTTGCAATCTCTTAGAATCAAAATGTCTTCGGCAAACCTCAAAGTTTTTATTTTTTCTCCCTGAGCTTTAGTACTCTTTCCAAAGTTCTCTCTGGTTTCCTTCACTACTTGCTCAATCTACAGACCGAATAACAACGGGGATAAGCTAAACCCTTGTCTCACTCCTTTCCAACCTCCTGCTTCCCTTTCATTTATATGACCGATGACCTCGCTGTTCGGTCCCCTCCCCCACATCAACAACAAACCATCCCTTTCATATTCTTCGAATATTCTAAATGCAGCCTGGTTTCTGTACAAGTCGCTGGTAAGCTTTCGCTCGCTATTCTTTTAGAATTTCAAAGAGTGTATTCCTGTCAACATTAACAAAAGCTTTCTGTAAATTTACATATTCTATAAACGTAGGTTTGTCTTTCTTCAACCTGTCTTCTAAGATAAGTCGTAGAAACAGTATTGCCTCGCGTGTTCCTACATTTCTCCGCGACCCAAACTGATCTTACTTGCGATCCGATTCTACCACTTCCTGTTAATTCTCCTGTAACTAATTCGTGCAATATTTTGAAACCACGACTTATTAAAGTAATAGTTTGGTAATATTCACACCTCCTTTCCTTAGAATTTGAATTATTAGATTCTTTTTGAAGTCACAGGCCATTCACCTGTCTAATACACTATGTGATCAGAAGTATCCGGACACCCCCAAAAACATATATTCTTCATATCAGGTGCATTTTGCTGCCACCTACTGCCAAGTACTCTATATCAGCGACCTCAGTAGTCATTAGACATCGCGAGGGAGCAGAATGGGGCGCTCCGCGGAACTCACAGACTTCGAAAGGGTGATGGGTGTCTCTCGTGTCATACGTCTGTACGTGAGATTTCTACACTCCTAAACAATCCTAAGTCCACTGTTTCCGATGTGATAGTGAAGTGTAAACGTGAAGGGACACGTCCATCACAAAAGCGAACAGGCCGACCTCGTCTGTTGACTGGCAGAGACCGCCGACAGTTGAAGAGGGTCGTAATGTGTAACAGGCAGACATCTATTCAGACCACCACACAGGAATTCCAGACTGCATCGGGATCCACTGCAAGTACTATGACAGTTAGGCGGGAGGTGAGAAAACTTGGATTTCATGGTCGAGCGGCTACTCTTAAGCCACACATCACGCCGGTAGATGCCAAATGACGCCTCGCTTTGTGTAAGGAGCGTTAACATTGGACTATTGAACAGTGGAAAAACGTTGTGTGGAGTGACGAATCACGGTACACAATGTGGTGATCCGATGGCACAGTGTGGGTATGGCGAATGCTCGGTGAACGTCATCTGCCAGCGTGTGTAGTGCCAACATTAAAATTCGGAGGCGGTTGTGTTATGTAGTGGTCGTGTTTTTCATGGAGAGGACTTGCACCCCTTGTTGTTTTGCGTGGCACTATCACAGCACAGGCCTAAATTGATGTTTTAAGCACCTTCTTGCTTCCCACTGTTGAAGAGCAATTCGGCGATGGCGATTGCATCTTCCAACACGATAGAGGACCTGTTCATAATGCACGGCCTGTGGCGGAGTGGTTACACGACAATAACATCCCTTTAATGGCCTGCCCTCCACAGAGGCCTGACCTGAGTCCAATAGAACAGCTTTGGGATGTTTTGGAATGCCGACTTGGCGCCAGGCCTCACCGACCGACGTCGATACGTCTCCTCAGTGCGGCGCTCCGTGAAGAATGGGCTGCCATTCCCCAACAAACCTTCCAGCATCTGATAGAACGTATGGCTGCGAGAGTGGCTCAAAAATGGTTCAAATGGCTCTGAGCACTATGCGACTTAACTTCTGAGGTCATCAGTCGCCTAGAACTTAGAACTAATTAAACCTAAGGACATCACACACATCCATGCCCGAGGCAGGATTCGAACCTGCGACCGTAGCGGTCACGCGGTTCCAGACTGAAGCGCCTTTAACCGCACGGCCACACCGGCCGGCTGCGAGAGTGGAAGTTGTCAACAAGGCTAAGGGTGAGCCAACACCATATTGAATCCCAACATTACCGATGGAGGCCACCACGAACTAGTAAGTCATTTTCAGCCAGGTGTCCAGATACTTTTGATCACGTAGTGTATACACTGATGAAAAAAAAATCGCAAAAACCAAGACGGAGTTGGTAGGCGTGCTCTACATCTGATAGATGAAGTCTTTTCACATTTCTCGCCAGTCGCATAAGGGTAGCGCCACTATGAGGATAAAAATCAGGTTTGCTTTAAACACACGCTGTAACGGCCGTGAGCATTAGTTTCCTTTGGGATTCGACGTGATGAGTTCACGTTAGTCAAGAATGCCTTTAAGGCGACAAAGACGCCATTATCATCAGCTCACTGAGTTGGAACTAGGTCGTGTAATGGGGCTACCAGAACTCGGATGTTCCTTCTGCGATACATGACTGCTAGCAGCGGTGGTGACGGGAATGCACTGGGCTCTGGACAGCCACGTGGCACTACCGAGAGGGAAGACCGTCGTGCTGGAGTATGGCTCTGGCGCATCACTGCATCTGCAGCAGCAGGTGGCACCACAGGCACACAACGAACGGTTACCAATCGGTTACTTCAAGAACAGTTCCGAGCCGCATGCCTTGTAGCGCGTATTCCACAGAGGCCAGGGTGGAGGTCTGTTATGTTTTCTGATGAACGTTGGTTCTGCCTCGGTGCCAATGATGGCCGTGTGTTGCTTAAGAAGAGGTCAGTTAAAGGCCTGCAAACAACCTGTCTGCGTGCTAGACACCCTGGACCTACACCTGGAGTTATTGTCTGGGGTGCGGTTTCGTATGAAAGCAGCAGAACTCTCGTGGATATCTCACGCAACGTGATTGCAAATTTGTATGTCAGTCTGAGTATTCGACCGGTTGTGCTGCCATTCGTGAACAGCATTCCAGGGGGTGTTTTCCAACAATATCCCTCGCACACATACCGCTTCTGTAACGCAACATGTTATATAAAGTGTCGACAAGTTGCCTTCGCCAGCTCGATCACCAGATCTGTCTCCAATCGAGCACATATGGGGCACCATTGAACGACAACTCCAGCGTCATCCGCGACCAGCATCAACCGTCCCTGTATTGAGCGACCGAGTGCAACAGGCAGGGAACTCCTTACCACAAACTGCTATCCGGCGCCTGCACAACACAATGCGTGCACGTTTGCACGCTTGCATTCGACATTCTGGCAGTTACATCGGTTAGTACTGTACCAGCATTTCACATTTGCAATGGCTTCTCGCGCTTACATTAACCCGTGATCTTGCAATATTAATCACTTAAGTATGTTACCTAGACAAATGCCTTCATTGCTCTACTTTAACTATTTTTTGGTGTTGCGATTTTTTCCGTCAGTGTGTCTTGTATACCACGTGGACCACTTTTGTCATTGTATGTTCTCCCAGTGGCCGGGCGGTTAAAGGCGCTTCAATCTGGAAGCGCGTGACCGCTACGGTCGCAGGTTCGAATCCTGCCTCGGGCATGGATGTGTGTAATGTCCTTAGGTTAGGTAGGTTTAAGTAGTCCTAAGTTCTAGGGGACTGATGACCACAGATGTTAAGTCCCACAGTGCTCAGAGCCATTTGAACCCATTTTGAATCTCCCAGTGAACTCATTAATTCTTTCAATGTCCCGTTTAATTCTGCTCGCAGTATCGTATCTCCCACCTCATTTCCATCTAATTCCTCAAACCCTTCTGCCGCGCCGTCTTGGCCGCCTTGCCACAGTTCGCGCCCCCCCCCCCCCCCACCCCTCCTGTCCCAGGTTCGAGTCCTCCCTCTGGCATGAGTGTGTGTGTGTAGTTCTTAGCGTTAAGTTAGTTAAAGTTAGATTAAGTAGTGTGTAAGCCTAGGGACCGATGACCTCGGCAGATCGGTTCTATAAGAACTTACTCCAAATTTCTTCCCGTTCTAAAATATTTTCAGGTTTGTTTCCCCTTTATAGACATCCTACATATTTCTTCCACCTTTCAGCCTTCATTTCTTTGCTTGCAATCAAAACCCTTTAACGTTCATACAGCTACTTCTCTCTTCTAGAAAGGTCTCTTTAATTTTCCTATAGGCAGCATCTGCCTTTCCCATAGCCATGGATACTTCTTCAGCCTTTCCTTTCTCCTCGAGCCACTTCTGCTTAGCTAAGTTGCGCGTGTTGTTAATCTCAACTTTTAGACGTCTGCATTTCCTTTCGCCGTTTAAATGTGCTGCATTTTTATGTTTCCTCCTTTCGTCACTTGAGTTCAGTATCTCGTGTGTTATCCGACGACACCTACAGGGCCTTGTCTTTGCCCTATTCGACCCATTTCTGCCTTCACTATTTGATCTCTCAAATATCCCCATTTGTCTTCCAATGTGTTTATTGCCTCTGTTTCACTCGTTTCATTCCGTAACGCTCACTTCGAAACTTATAACTACCTTTATTTCTCTCAATTTATCCAGGTCCCATATCCTTAATTTCGAACCTTTCTACAATTTCTTCAGTTTTAATCGTCAGTTCATAACAAATCAGTTATTGTCAACGTCAAAATCTTCTCCTGAAAATGTTTCAAAGCCAGGTTTTAAAATATCAGTCTCACAATTACGTAATCTATCTGAACCTTCCGTTGCATTAAGATCTCTTTTATATACACAGCCTTCTTTAAAGACTCTCACACCAAAAATTCTGCTCTGCGCAACATCCTACCAGACAACTTCATCTACGGGGCTGGTAGTCACATAAACTTACACTGCTGTGCTGGGTGTTGACGTTCTGTCTATCTTGATGCGTTCACTATGCTGTTCATAGCAGATCATCCGTATTCCTAATTCCTTATTCATTACTGGACCTACTTTGCGTTACGCCTGTTTGATTATGTGTTGAAAACCCGGTGTTCACCTGACCTGAAGTCGTGCTATTTCTGCCATCGCACTTCATTAATTCCCACTGTATCTAACTTCAAGCTGTCCACTTCTCTCTTGTAAATTCTCTAACTTACTACCCGATTAAACCATCTAAAATTCCACGTCTCGACTCAGAACGTCAGTTTTGTTTATATCATTTAATTCTCCAAGATAAATTATATTTTATGATCTACCGATGAAAGTACCTCTTTGTTTCACGAGACGTTGCTATGTGTAGTTAAAATAGCGCAGTGCAGTACCCTTACTGAGTTAAGAGAAAGCGTAAGTGCAGTGATGGTCGATACATTTGCGTGTGCGCTTGAACACGCATATCAGCTTGGTCTAATCAACTGCGTGCCGCTGATGGTGGCTGGCATTGGCCGAGGCTTGCAGAAAGGTGGCTACTGTGCAGAACCTGGGCATACTTGTTGCTGATATGCCAGCATTCTGAGTTGGTCAATAAGGTCCAATTAATTACCCTTACAGAAAGTCCCCAGTTTTCTCCAGAGGAGGGGTCTCGGCGCGCACCAGTCTGGAAACAACAAGGGACACAGAGAATATTATACGACAGGAACCAACATATAAGTGCAAGTGGACAGTGCCTCTTGTAGTTCCACCCATGGACTTCCTAACAGCTAAATATAAGCTGGCCACAAAAATATTAGTAACCCCCTTAAAAGAGCACACTCATCATTTTGGTGCGCTGTAGATTGTGTAGAAGTGGTACCAGGCGGTTACGTGACCCTCCACGGCGCACTTAAATCAGGCAGTCAATTGGTGTGTGCAGGGTCAATGTGGAGAGATGACAGAATGACAGAGAGGGGCTATCACGTTTGGATGTGCCCATAACCAAACCGTAAATGAAATTGCCCAATTCGTTGATGTAACTACATGGACTGTTCAACGTGTCCACATGGAATGATACACCACTCGCAGCCACGTAACATGGCATAAGAACAGTGGTCGTAAAAATATCCTAAACGACAGAGACCAGAGACGAGTCTCACGCGTTGTATTTCCATCTCGACCGGAATTGCTGCCGTCAAAGGATGTGTGTGCCTTTCAGTCAATTTCTGAGCAAACACAGCAAACCGAATTGTTTGAAATGGACATTTGGTGCTGGGTACTTTGCAAAGGCCATTGCTCACTGTGCAACAGAGAGCTGCACGTCTCCAAGGGGCCAAACGACAAAGAAACTGGTCAGTAGCTGACTTGAGACGTGGAGTGTGGTCCGACAAGTTGCGGTTTCTCTTCTTTTAAAAATTTAATGACAAATTGCGGTAGCAGCTTTCTGTTCTGTCTGTGTACTCCATATGTATCGAATGCTAAAGTGCGCGTCATTTACGACGACGGCCGAGTTTAGGTTCGTTCTGCGCATCTGACGTCACAAAACACAGTCAACCAATGAACAGAGAACGACGTTGCCAGAGCTGGACTGCAGTGCAGAGCACGGACGAGTGTCTTCAGTTTTAGAAACATTCAGTAATAAATAAAGTAACTGAACAAAAGCAATGTCTTGATAGCAGGCTTTCTTTTATAGAAAGTTCGGGGAAAGCATTCTTTATACCAATTGCTTCATATTCTATTAATTAATTAAACCAAACAAACAATAAGCCTTCTAATTCAGGCGATAGCATGGAAAGGTGTTTGTATCATTCTCACTAACCGCTTTTTCGCAATAAAGAACAGAGGGAATTGTTTATTTCCTATTGTACCTCGACGAAACGTGAGTAACACATAGTCATACCAACAGTGTTTGTCGGTATTTTGCGTGATATTTTGAAGTCATCCGCCGGGAGATCTTTTGAGTGAGGAGTTGTGCACCGGCATGGTAGCTCAGCGTGTTCCGTCAGAGAGCTGGTCGGGCTCTGTAATAAAAAACTGAGTGGAAGGATCAACAAACGAACTTACCGGATGTCATGTGATGTCCGCAACGACCAAACCCAACGATCAACAACGAACACGAAAAAAAAAAGTTGTGTTAGCGTAATGGTTAAAGTGTATTGCTGCTAAGTGAAAGGTTCTGAGTTGAAACCTTGTTTGGTGCTTAAAATTTTCTTTATTTAAAAACAGTATGGAAGTGTCTTACTTCATGAATTTTATTCGTTTGAATGTAATTTTTTGAAATTTCTGGTGGCAACTAAAATCGATCATACGGAATGTATACGCTATGGACTTTTACCTCTGAAAACTCTTCAAAATTTCGTGCAATGGTTTACTACATCTAATGCTGCACAATAACTGCTTTGAACATCGAAACAAAATTAATTCGTTTATGGTGGGAAGGTATCAGTCAAGAAGATGTGTAAAAATCAAATTTTTAGGCCAAATAGTTTTTGTGAAATCGAATGATAAAGTGTGTCAAAGCAGTCGAAACACCATGTGTCTGCACAGGCGAGCAGTGCAGTGATGACAAAATCGCACACAGCGCGGAATGCGGGGAGCACGTCTCTGTAGCAGCGAAAGGCTTAATGTGGCCATGGTGGCTTTACTTCATAAAGTGCGCGCTCCCCCCTAAACGTAAGTTTGCGAACTATACTATGGCGCTGCTTCTCTTGGCGCGTACAACTGGCAACGCAGCAATCTCCCGCGTCTGGGCGGGCATGCGCGAACCGCCAAGATAAAAGAATTCAACTATAGCTACTTTGAAAAGCATATATAATTCACAAATCAAAAGAAATGAGATACTCTGCTATTTTACACAGAATACAATACAGAACGAACGCGAAGAGAACAGCTGAATTGTGGGTACAAAAGTATCCTGACGTACGAATCTACAACGAATTGTTACTGAAAGAACACATGAGTTTTATCCCCTGTAACGACCAGAGCGAATAAAATAGATTTCTTGGCAGCTATTGTTAATGGTCCACTTGTACGCTCCAGGGAAACTGCGAATGTCTCTGAAATAAGCAAGTCACCTGCCGTTAACATTTTGTCTGAGAACAGCTTGCATCTGTATCATGTTTCACTTCAGTTTATTAACCAGCGGGATTGCAGAAAACGCTTCGAATTCTGATGTTCGTTTCTGGGTAAATGGTTCTTTCTTCAAAGAACTCTCTTTGCAGATGAAGCGACCTTAACAAATTTCGTAAAGCCGAATGTATGAAATATTCATCAAGGGTCGACACTGACTTAGGTGGGGTGAACATCAGAGGTCCTGGAGTGTGAACGTTTAGCGTAGGATTAATGAAAACTACCAAGTACAATGAAGAAATGGGCTATTAACGGGTAACCGACACACACGGTGTCTTACAGTAAAGTTACCGTCTTTCCTACAGGAAGTACCACGACTTGTTGCCAAATGACGTTTTCCCTGAGGTTTGCTCAAAGATGAAGTCTATGTACAAGTTACGACGATCCGACCCATCAATAACTAACGATTCGTTTCCTTTTTCACATCAGGGCTCCACTCCTCTCATTCCCACTCCGAAAACTCAGCTCGCTACTCCATTTCCGCGAACTAAATCTTACTTTCGTTCCAAACACACACGCCAACGCTGTCTCGCTCATTATCTGCCAAATTATTGAACCACACCCTTCCTTCCATCCAGGCTATCCATATACCTCCGTAGCCCTAAATATTTAAAATTACTAACGTCTTTTTTAAGTCGTGATACGGCTCTTGTCCGAAGAGTGAATGTCACTGTACGGTTGAATTCCCGTTCTTACCTGTTCAAGACGAAGCAAAAGAAAACTTCCTTCAAAACCTCAATAGTGGTGTGTTCCAACGATAATGCGACAAACCACACGATATTCAATGTCCACGTTTCTTCGCAGCACAGTAGGATAAGCTTCTAGCCTGTCCTAACTGTGTCGCCGACTGGATTTGTATGGCTTAACACTCATGCGCAACCAGCCCCCGCCCTTCGTCGCCAGTTACAGTATCCGAGAAATAAATCTAGCTCCTCTTAAGCTACATTTACAAAGGCAATAAAAATTGAACATTTCGATAATATATCCCAGGAATATTATTCGGCAATATTACCGGCAACACGAATAGCGGCCACATGTTAGGCAACACTGCTGGATATTGCGGCTGGATAATGGCAATATAATTCCGAGGCACTAAATGTTACGCCGGCCGCTGTGGCCGAGAGGTTCTAGGCACTTCAGTCCGGAACCACGCTGCTGCTGCGGCCGCAGGTTCGAATACTGCCTCGGGCATGGACGTGTATGATGTCTTAAGGTTAGTTAGGTTTAAGTAGTTCTGAGTCTAGGAGACTGATGACCTCAGATGTTAAGTCCCATAGTGCTTAGAGCCATTTGAACCACTAAATGTTACACACGCCAAAGTAGTGTCACCAAAATTGAGGAAAGCGAACTAGAACAAGCGACCCAAGCGAATTTTTAGAGACGAGATTTGACATACTCTGAACATTTAAAAGATCGTGTGGCATTGTTGGCCGGGAGGCCCCATTCGGGGAAGTTTGGCTGCCACGTGCAAGTCTTATTTCAGTCGACGACGCACTGGGCGACTTGCGTGCCGCTGGTGACGTTGTAGTGATGATGAGTACAACACAACACCCAGTCCACGGGCGGAGAAAATCTTCAACCCGGCCAGGAATCGGACCCAGGCCCGCTGCATGGGAGGCAAGCACGTTACCACTCAGCTAAGCAGGCGGACATTCCCAATCATATCTCTCACATTATCAAGGAAACAGAAAACAGCTTTAACGTTGGCCAAGTACAACGCCCTTGTCCCGGAAGTAATAGGGTGAAGTTCAAATGACTCTGAGCACTATGGGACTTAACTCCTAAGGTCATCAGTCCCCTAGAACTTAGAACTACTTAAACCTAACTAACCTAAGGACATCACACACATCCATGCCCGAGGCAGGATTCGAACCTGCGACCGTAGCGGCCGCGCGGTTCCAGACTGAAGCGCCTAGAACCGCTCGGCCACTTCGGCCGGCATAATAGAGTAAAGGGAGATATATTCGTGATAAATTTGTTATTTTGCTAATTACTTCTGATGTTTATGATATTAATCTTGTATAACTACTTCCCTGTTAGGGGTCGCACGTAATACATCGGTTTTAGACTGTATTTCTTATTTAAATAGTGCTACTGAATAAATATGGCAGCATCTTCAAAACAATAAAAAGTATGTAATTTCGTGACATAGGTAGATAATTTTGTGATAATAGTAATCTAATTTCGTGATAAATTGTAATTACGGTAATTTCACAACAAATTTATTGGAGTACTTCTTTTTTACACAAACTAACAATACAAGTGGTCATGCAGGCGAAAATACTCTTCATTATTGTTAAAACATACTGTTAGGCATTGTTGTTTACGAAGTATGAATCCTCGAATAGTTGTCGCACGTTGTCGAGCATTTAATCCACTTAGCTCCATTTTTTTTTGCTAACATCACTTGAGTGAGATTTATGACGTGTACCACAAAGACAATCATCTTCTGTCTTGTCTTTTTTGCGTGTGGTTTTAGTTATCTCTGATTGCAGTTCTTCATTGAGACACTTCGCTTCTGAATCTTTTTTTATTCTTTTCTGATTCACAGTAGGCCTACTGGATTTTATCGCTGCTGTTGGCAGTGTCAACAGATCGTTTTCCACGTCTTGTGCCATTGGCTTATTTTGTGTGCGTTGAACAGGCTTATTTGTTAGCTGTGATGGAGCAACAGCCTCTCCAGAAATAGCATTTCTGATGAAGGGATAAATTCCAGTTTTTATGAAGGCGTTTTGGATATTCTTCGCACAAAAGCTCTGAATAAATGCTGGATTTAAAATTGTATGAAAGTTGCTTATGTTTGGATTATCAGCCGGATTCTCTTTCATGTACTGGTCCAGTCTTTTGGCCCAGTGAGCCTGCATTGATTTAAACACACCCACATCAAGTGGCTGCAGCGGATGCGATGTGTGGGCAGTAAATGTCATCAAGAAAATTTGGTTGGCCTTAGCCACTGCTATGACAGCAGGGTTAACATGTGATGCGCAAGAATCCATCAGCTGGCTGACAGGACGATCAGGATGACAAAAAAATTGAACCATTCTAAAAACATATCACTGTTAATCCAACCCTTCAGAGACAGTTTTACTAATGAATTTGGAAGATTGTCATGTTTTAGCACATCGCTCCACCGAACTCCTTTGAATATAATCATAGGTGGAATCCATGCTCCATTGGCACAGATACAACCTAAAAGTGTATGCGACTCTACACGATCTGCACAAGTTCTCTTGTAACCGTATCGCTTTCCTACTGACGTAATGACTTTATTTGCTTTGACGACATAGGAAAAAACCAGTTTCGTCGCAGTTCCATAATCTGTCAGGCAAGTTCTGAATTTCTAAATCTTCCACCAATTTCTTTAATTTGGAAAAGAAATCACGATTCATCTCTTCGTTTCCCATAGAAGCCCTGTTAGCCGCAAGGTTCTCAGGGGTTCGCAAAGTAAGATTGTACCTCGTCTTGTAGCTCAACCACCACCATTTATTTGCTGGCACTTCCTGTTTCGGAGTTTAAGAAATTTCCATGACCAGCTCGTTTCGCTAATTCGTATGCCAGTTTTCTCACCATCATAACCGTCAACACGAAACCCAGTTCTTGCATCTTTATAATGTGGTTGTACAGTTCTATCTCAAGATCTGGCGTTAGAGTAAATGGTCTTCCTAATTTAGAAGTGTTTCGACTGTCTTTCACATTTCTGTTGAGGTAGCCTTTTAATGTGCTCCACAGAGCATCCATTTGCTTTGAAGCTTGGTATATGGACACATCACTAACTTTCACTAATTCAGCAGCGGCTACAAGTTGCTGAATAGTATACATGCGGTAGTTCGAACGCTCCCTTGACATCTTGTGACATGCAATACATGTAGGTAGGTAATTTCGTGATAATGTAAATATAGGTAGGTAATTTTGTGATGTGTCAGAACATAAATTTAGAAGTACAGACATATAGAACACACTATTAGCAATAACTTTGCTTTAGTACACGAAGCTGATATCTCGCTTACAATTCATACAATTGCGCAAAATAAGAGAGCATGAAAAAGACACCATTCTGTTGAGTGGAATTTGCTAAGATATTCACTCTTCCCCTTAAGCATTATCACGCGCAACTTGGGCCGCACGAGTAATTGCAATGGATTTTTACGTTCACTGTATCACTGACTATAACATACCGTAAAATAAATCGCGTACCTTCAATAGTTTCCACGCAATATAAAAAATACACAGACGTTGCAATAACCACCACAGTATTTCACGAAACGGCACGAAGAATGAGAAAAAGTTTTGTATTGTTGATTTTAAGCGCGGTGGAATAGAAACACGCATGTGGTGCCATCTGGCGGGAAGCACAGAACTACCACAACACGGGCCAACCTTCTCCTTGCATAGGGATGTCCGCTGCACTCACGCAAAATATTATCACGAAATTAGTTATTCCACGAAAATATCTCCCTTTACCATATATACTATTGCTTCCTGTATCACAACGCTGCCAAACGTGCACTTTAAAAGTTGGAGCCGGTACAATTACTATAACTTCGGATATGCTTTAGGGTAATGCGATCGACTTCTACGAGCACTTTGCATGAAAAAGCTGCTGAACGTATGCCAGCAGCCTATGAGAAGATTTATTTGCTCAATATTCAGTGTACAAATAGTAGGTTAATCACCTTCCTGTGCGTAATGAGAGACAGTTTTCCGTTTATAAGATCACGTCCCGCTAATGGTGACAGCGTTGGATTCCGCAAGTACCTTCGTCCATTGGATTCAATCTTATAGTTACATAGTGCCATCTGAAATTCTTTTCAGATACCAGCTGGAAAAACCTAGACGTCCACTTTTACAGCTTTAAGAAAGATGGCTGCGGCACAATTAACCCAAGTTTCAAGGCCTACGTTAATCTTTACGGCCACATTCGTTGAAGTGTTTACAAATAGCTCTCGATGTCAAACCACTTAAGCAGCAGGGCGTGTTGTCTTTGCTCCCAATCAACAGTTTCTGTGGTAGAACCTTAGTGCGATGGCAATCCATTCCGCGTAATTCCGATCGACAGTGCTCTGCAACATACGACTTGTTGGGCTACAGTAATCGTGCCGTCCGTGTTTACGACAACGATTTTCGAGATATGCGCAGTCTGCCCACGTACGTCATGTTGCACTACGTGTACTCTGGGGCAGACTGCGACTGTGTCAATAAAGAATTTATTGAGATTCGAATTGACAACCAACTGATCAATCGTGAATACGGCTACACTCCTAGTAAGGCTTGTGAATCTAATGTTTTGTTTGATTAAGAAAGAAAAGGAGACATCCTGCAACCACAATGATCTGACATTGGGGACAGGCCGTGCGCCACAGGGCACGTCTCCAGTGCCTACCCGGTCTCGGAGCAGCCGGTCTAAGGGGTGGGGGAACAGATACATACAGTACATACACCCACGAGCGGCCCATTCATCAACGCATCCAAGGGCAACATGGTGTCCGCCCCCGGTAGCTGAGTGGCCAGCGCGACAGAATGTCAATCCTAAGGGCTCGGGTTCGATTTCAGGTTGGGTCGGAGATTTTCTCCGCTCAGGGACTGGGTGTTGTGTTGTCCTAATCATCATCATTTTCAGAGGATTAGCTGCCCTCTGTAATAAAATAAACTGAGAGAATGGATCAACGATGAACTTGCATCATGGGACGTCCGCTCCAAACAAATGCAACGAAAAAAAACAGGCCGGTACGGTAGCTCAGCGTGTTCGGTCAGAGGATTAGCAGCACTCTGTAATAAAAAAAACTGAGTCAACGGCTCAACACTTAACTTGGACGGGTGCCCTGGGACATCCGCAACGAACAACAAAGAACAAAATAAGAAAAAAAAGTCGAAAGATTTGCCCCCGGCGAACGGTCGACCCGACGGGAGGCCCTAGTCACACAACACGGTCGTAGGCCGCAATGTGTGCTCGTCGGACACCGAGACGGCAGTACGTCCGTGAATAATTTTGTCATCAATTAAGTCAGTAGAAATTTTAGAGTGGCAAGCGTACCAACCATGGCTTAACACCTACCCACTTACATTGGACAGGTATCAAGGACAATACTTCCTGCGAATATTAGAAGACGACTATGTAAAGCTCTTACTGTTTCCCGGCAGTTTCTTCGAAGCATAGCAAAAATGGTTACCCCAAAATTTTGTGAAACTTAAGGTGCCCCTCCAACAAACATGCCCGCCTTATTGTTTCACGACGTTATTCAAATACGAAAGCGTGTTGAACAGTAATGCCTCCGAATTTTTTTCCTGTTCTCAATATCGGTTGAGGTATTACATGTCCTGCACATTACTTCGCTGGCACAAGTTGCAACAGCCTGCCGCAAGAAGGCTCCGAATTGCAGGGCGTAACATGGCGGTGTGTAACGTAAATATATCGGCGCGTGAGAAAAAGGCCATCAGAAAATTGAAAGCACAAATTGGAAGAGTTGGATCACACATGGGGCACCGTCTCTTTCAGGACGACAATGCCAGGCCACACACGAGCGCTGCCACATCTGCAACAATCCGACGCCTTCGGTTCACTGTCGTCGATCATCCTCCATATACTCCCGACTTAGCGCCATCCGATTTTCACCTGTGTCCAAAACTTACAGAATATCTTGGAGGACATCACTTGGATAGTGATGAAGCCATGCAAGATAGTGAAGAAGCAGTGCAAGATAGTGATGAAGCTGTGCAAGATAGTGATGAAGCAGTGCAGCCAGCCAACAAGTTGTGGCTCCGTCAACAAAGTCAAACATTATATACCGACGGTATCAACAAACTGTTCTCTCGTTGGAAGAAATGTGTTCGTCGCCAGCGTGATTATGTTGAGAAATGCGTATATCGATAAGAAGACTAAAGATGCAGAATGTTAATAAAGTTTGTTTTATTTAAAAAGCTTCAAAAGTTTTCATATACAAAATTCGGTGGCATTGCTGTTCAGCCCGCCCTCGTATATAAAGCCCTTTTCAGTTTCAGACGTAACAATAACGTGTGTTTATAAAATTTAATATATTTCTAGTGGTTAAATTAACACTTTAATATCCCAATGTATGCTCCCTCAACCTCTGTTGACTTCTCCTTTTTGTGTTCTATTGCAACTACATTTATTTACGATTCCTAAACCACGGGTTATTTTATTCACATACTGTAAAATGATGTTAAATTCCAGAATGAAGTTTTCACTCTGCAGCAGAGTGTACGCTGATACGAAACTTCCTCGCAGATTAAAGTTGTTTGTCGGACCGAGACTCGAACTCGGGATCTTTGCCTTTCACGGGCAAGTACTCTACCGACCGAACACACAGTTTTTATCTACCAGGAAGTTTCATATCAGCGTACACTCTGCTGCAGAGTGAAAAGATTGTTCAGGAAACATCCCCCAGGCTGTGGCTAAGCAATGTCTACCTAATATCCTTTCTTCCAGGAGTGCTAGTCCTGCAGGATTCGCAGGAGAACTTGTGTGAATTCTGGGAGGTACGCAGACGCGGTACTGGCCGAAGTAAAGGTATCAGGAGGGGCCCTGAATCGTGGTTGAATAGCGCCGTCGGTAGAGCACTTGCCCATGAAATCAGAAGGTACCGAGTTAGTCTCTGTCCGCCACACAGTTTTAATGTCAGGAAGTCTCTGATTTTAAATTATTATGCTAAAATTTTCTATTGTGATATTTCTATGTAGATGGTTTCATATTTCTACCACGCAGTTGGCTATATGCTTCAATAAAACCAAGCCGAATTAAAAATAAAATAAATAAAATCTAGAGTAAATGAGCGCAGTTCACTATCGGTCTTTGAGGGTCTGCTATTTTTTAAAATAAACGAACTGCTACCAAAAATTTAACACGTGAACTGATATTGGATACCTATTTCTTTCAGAATTGCACCAGAATATCGAAACACAATTTTGAAGATATTGTAAATAAAAACATGTCTTTTCCAGAACTTCACCAGAACATTGAAACATGATTTGGAATATCTTGCACATGAAATCCGCGGATGAATTCGCAAGGTTGATACCTATACGAGAACAGCACACTATTTACAAACAGATCGGCTGCCATTTTCAAATGTTAATTTTTTATGCGAAAAATTACTAGTTCTTCATCTCAATTAGCTGAAAAGTTGAAATGGTCCAGCTAATCTCAGCACATCTAAATACTGACACAGGAATACTACGTAGATTCTAAATTAACGTCTGCGGCTACACGTCGTTGAATAGTATACTTCCTTGCTGATATTATTGCTCGTCACTGTTCGGAGCCAGGGAAGCCAAGCCTACACGTGGAAGGGCTTAATTCAAATCAGAATGAGCAGACATAATGAATGAATTATGTTGACTCTGAGGGCGAAGCAAATGCATATCTGTTTCATACAGGGCTTTGGTCAAGTAAAGTTGCTTCTACGGAATGTTGGTTTGAACACATCCCATGCCGTCTGCCGGCCTTATAACTGAGTTATCCAGAAAATTATAGAGAGATGTGCACTTTCCGTGCACTCCGAAACATGGTGCATCACCGCAGTTTTCAAATTTGCAAATCACTACCAGACGTAACAGAAATTAAAAGTAACAGAAAACAGACCGACCTTTAGATTTGTAGACTGAAACTTACGCTTTTGGACACCGAATTCAACCTGTGAGCGCATGTTATCATGTACCGAAATAATTTGAGGCAAGGGTGAGAGGGAAGTATTTACAAAGACAGAAGCAGGCATGGCTCGGTCACAGGAAATATTTTCTAGCTCACAGGGACAACACCGGAAACACATTCGCAACGACCTTCAGCTACCTGCTCTCTCAAATATACTGTCGGGCCTTTGGCACATATTTTAACCAATACTACCATGACTTGCAGTAATGATGATTGCAGCAACAAGTGACTGTAAAATACGGCCCGTGTAAACGCACATTCAGGTTCTGTGCCGTAACACGCAGAAGCACTTATTTCCGCCAGTGGTAGTTTCAGTAAATTGCCTGTGATTTGCTTATATCGGCCTGAAGCTTTATTTCCATTAACTAGTGCGTCATTTGCAGCACAAATTCCATTCTTTCCAGACTGTTTCATCAAAATGTAGCGAATTTTTCTTCAGAAATGCATTTATCCTCATCATTACACGAGCCAGGACTCAGTACCGAGTAGGACAAAGTTTTAGATCGGACGCTGGGAGTGCCCCGAGCCGCTGCTCGTTCGAGCTATACTTACTCCTGAAGCACTTGTATCCTGCTGTCCTGCGTCAGAGCTTGTCGGCAATGGAATTGGTAAGGAAAAGTTGCGAAAGATTGACGCTGTCCTTCAAACATGACATTGTTTGTTTGGCTTTGGGTTTAGCACATACGTATCAAAGTCATTAGCACCATCAAACTATAAGAAAGCGTGCTCAAATACGACAGGTGTTCAGCGAAGGCTACATCAAAATCGGAAAGCTGTGTCTTTTTTCTTCGAATGACGTCGCACTTTTTGCTATCTCAAAAGATCCGACAGCATCGAATGCACTATAATGAGCTCATGCGAAGTTAACGCTAGTAGGCCGCTGTGGTACACACCTGCAGCTCCCCTGGGTTTCAATGCCATGAACAGTACAAGAGCTGTAAATATTTGGCAAACCACCGTGTCTCAACGTGACGGGGAGGTGATAACCGGGTCGAAGAAGGAACACAAGACGCGAGATAAGTCTTAAGCAAAAATTCAGCACAGAGAAGCTGCAGCGCAGAAAATACAAAGTGTTTCAAAATGAATATGCGGATCAGAATCGGTAAGCTGTACCTTGTATCCTCGAGTGACGTTGCAAAACACCCAACAGTATCGAATGCATTATAACGAAAACATAGGAAGTTTACGCTCGTAGGCTGCTGTGGCACAAACGTACCCTTACCCTGGACTACACTGTCATTAAAGGGGTATATATGAAGACAGTAACCGCTCTCGAAAGAACAGATACCACTGATGACCGTGCAGTTTCTCTAGAATAAATGATAATTAACTGAAACCCTCAGCTGCCGAGAGGTGTTTTTCATATACCTCGATGAGGACAACTGAAAACGTGTGCCCAAACCGGGACTCGAACCCGTGATCTTCTGCTTACATGGTAGACGCTCTACCCATCTGAGCCACCGATGACACAGATGAATAGCGCGACTGCAGGGACTTATCCCTTGCACGCTTCCCGTGATACCCACATTCCCAACTGTCCACAATCTACATACGTAATGTACCTAATAGATATTTGCCCATCCACTCATTACTCGCGCACACTATGGCGACGATTCCCGTAAGAGTTTGGGCAACCTGTGCGCATTCGCACAGACGAAGGTCAGTGGCTGGGTAGCCTTTAAGGTACATTACGTATGTAGATTGTGGACAGTTGGGGATGTGGGTCTCAATGGTAGCGTGCATGGGATAAGTCCCTGCAGTCGCGCTATTAATTTCTGTCCTCGGTGGCTCAGATGGAGCGTCTGCCAAATGAGGAGGAGATCCCAGGTTCGAGTCCCAGTCGGGGCACACATTTTCAGCTGTCCCCATGGAGGTATATCAGCAACACCTGTCGGCAGCTGAGGGTTTCAATTAATTATCATTTAAAGGGGTATATATTTGAATAGTACAAGAGCTGCGAATAGTTGGCAAACCACGGCGTCTTTTTTAAGTTTTATGTGTGGTCAACGTGACGGGGAGATGATAACGGGGCCGAAGACAGGAACATAAGCCGCGATATAACTCTTACGTAAAAATTAAGAAGATGGTGCAACTAAGAAAAGCTAAAGTTCAAAAACTATAGGGTGTTTCAAAATGAATATACGGGTTTTAAAGCTAAGTTATAAATAATACATCAAATGAAAGAACAACGCAAACAGTCTTTTTTTACAAGTTTTCAATGTGAACACGATTCGTCACACACCGAATCGATAGGAGAGTTCTCCTAAAACCTTGATCAGTGTGTTTGCAGTAACTGTTGCAACAACGCTGTTTCTAAACTCGGGTAGATCAGCTGGTAGCGGAGGCACATACATATGGTCTTTTATATATACCAAAAGGTAAAAATTGCGTGGCGTCAGATGGTGTGTGAACGTGGAAGCCGTGCAACACTGGCTCTGACCGGCCCCTTGCGGTCGGCGGTCGGGTACAACATCGTTTCACCAATCGCCTACCGAGTTACGCCAGTGAGGCGGCGCACCATCTCGCTGCCAATTAAGTTCTGTGCTACAGCTTCTTCCAACTCAGGAAAGAACCTTAGTTCTAGCGCATCGAGATAAGAAACACCAGTTACAGTTGCTTCACTGAAAAACAAAGGCCCATAAACTTCCCGCCGGGATATGGCACAAAAAACATTCAATTTAGGGAAGTCTCGTGGCCACCGTACCATCTCGTGGGGATTTGCTGACCCCAGATAAGCACATCAAGTGTGTTCACATTTCCACTTATGTGAAATTTCGATTCATGACAGAAAACGGCACGATCCAGATAATATGCATCGTCGTGCAAAGTTGACAAGTAAACCGTAGTCTGTTGGCTCGTAACAACTGCAAAAGATACGGACGTAATTTTAAGCGTCTCCTTAAAAGTCTTCACAAAGACGTCACTGGAACTGCTAATTCACGACTAGCCTTCTGAAGTAATTTCTTGGGCCTATGCGTGAAAAACTCACTCGTTCGACACGTTCTTCAGTCACTCTTGAGTTGCTCTTTCATTTGATGTACTTTTTATAATTGTAAATTGAATTCAATAAATGTTACAAAGCCTTAAACCCCATAATCATTTTGAAACACTGTGCTAACGCAAAAAAAGCGTTACCCGGCTTCCAAAAACCAGGGATTACACAAAAACAGAGCGATGGATATGGGCCATACCTTCGCGCCAGCTAAAAGTTCTATTCTTGAAAGACGAGGCAAAGGAAGCAAAATGCGTAAATTCGGAGCACATGTAAAACAGATGTAGTGGAACCAGAACTCATTTAGATACTATCTTGGAATTTTGTATCCAAGAACTGAGCTCTGGAATATGTCAGATCACAAGGGCCAATACTGAAGCTCCTGATAGATTCTAACCGTGGCACAAACGACACACTCTCTTCGACACTCGCCATGACTTGCTCACGAATAATTCCATATTTCACTCACTAATATACCCTAATATATATCCAAATTTTCTGAAAATGTAATCATTTGTTTTTCTGGAACATGTACATTTCTGTCCTGGTTGTCGGTGCTATGGCGGGCGACAGTCAGACGTCTCCAGACACGTCTTCGGCCTGGAATCTCATTGACTGGAGTATAATCGTCTTCAGTGATGAGTCTCCCTTCCAATTAAGTCCCGATGACCAGCCAAGTCCTGTCTGAATACGCCCCCGGACAGCAGTGGGATAGCCGGCCGAAGTGGCCGTGCGGTTAAAGGCGCTGCAGTCTGGAACCGCAAGACCGCTACGGTCGCAGGTTGGAATCCTGCCTCGGGCATGGATGTTTGTGATGTCCTTAGGTTAGTTAGGTTTAACTAGTTCTAAGTTCTAGGGGACTAATGACCTCAGCAGTTGAGTCCCATAGCGCTCAGAGCCATTTGAACCATTAGCAGTGGGATACGAACCAGACTATCACCCACGAGTGATGGTATGGGGTGCCATTTCTGTTCACAGCACGATCCCTTTGGTTGTCATCCGGGACATCCTTGCAGCACTGAAGTACGTAGACGATATTATATGCCATATTTTGTTGCCCTTTGTGGCAAGCTATCCTAGACTTACATTTCAGTAAGATAATACCCGCCTACACATTGTGAGAGTTTCTACTGCTTGTCTTCGTGTTTGCCAAATCCTACCTTGGCCAGCAAGGTCACCGGATCTTCCTAATTGAGAACGTTTGGAGAATTATGGGAAAGGCCCTCAAATCAGCTCGGAATTTTGACGATCTAACACGCCAGTTGGACAGAATTTGGTGCGATATCCCTCAGGAGGACATCCGACAACTCTATCAATCAATGCCAAGCCTAACAATTGCCTGCATAAGGGCCAGAGGTGGACCAACGCGTTATTGACTTTCTCAAGTTGTGAAGCTCTTTCTCTTGAACAAATCATCCATTTTTTTGTTTGTCTGTACATGTACGCCAGATCTATCGATTTCCGTCCCATTCTTCGGATAATTCATTCGTGGTGTGCCTTTTTGTTCGTCTTAGTGTGTATATTATACGCCGTTGTTGGCTCTGGGTAGTGTCAAATACCATAGTCATTACAAAAAACTTGTACAAATATCTGTATACATGTTGATGAATACCTTTCCCTACCTCTCTCACACGATAAACCACCTAAAATACCTAAATCGCTAAAAAGATTACACATTTACAGATTGAATATAGCTCATTGATACTCACAGCATGATATTGAAAATTATTATTCAAACTGAAAATCACAGAGAATTTGGGGGACACGGAGAGATTAAATTCCTTTTCCTTTGGTTATTGTGACGGTATTCATAACTGGTGAGAAACCAGAATCCATTTGGCCGTTCCGTAGCAGATCTGTTGAGACTCTTCCAGTGTTTTTAATGTCTTATATTTCAAGATTAGAAAGCCACCGCCTCGGTAGCTGCGGGGACAAAGTGGCAGACTACTAGCCGAAAGGGCCCGGGTTTCTTTTCCGGTCAGGTCGGAGATTTTCTCAGCTCGAGGACTGGGTGTTGTGTTGTAGTTATTTTCGTATCGTCATAATTGATAAGAAAATCGCCTGCATGGCGTCACATGACAAGTCTACGCCTATGTAACTCTGTACCAGGGTACATATTCTACATTATCGAAGCATACTGTCCTTTCGTCTTTCCACTGTTCGGATGGTTATAAGGGCACGTAACAAGAGCCAATATATTTTTTAAAAAATTGGAAGTGCCTTTCTCTCTGTCCAGAGTGTCGAGTTTTATTTCGACATGTATGGAATATTTGTGTATCTACAAAAATTTTGTGCAAATCTGAAGACTTTTTCTGTAACTCACAAAGTCTATGATGTTCCTTCAATATTATATAAGGACCTGCTGAAAAGTGGTGCCTCCAAATTTTTATGTGGAGATTCTCAACGCTTTTTAAATAAAACCAGCTTTATTAACATTTTACGTACTTATTCTTCACGCCTACATATTTATTTCTCAACATAGGCACCCTGCCGACGAATACTTTTCTCCCAACGAGAGACCAGTTTGTTGATACCGTCACTGTCGAATGTTTGACTTCGATAAGCTCACCTCTGCTCGCACCGCTTCATCACTATCAAGGTGAAGTCCTTGGAGGTGTTCTGTTTTGGAAATAGGTGGACTGTATGGAGGATGATCGATGACAGTGAACCCAGATGTCGCATCGCTCGTGTGTGGTCTTGCATTGACATGCTGAAGGAGAGAGTACTCCATATGTGGACGAACTCTTCGAATTCGAAAACTCGATTACAGCACGCTGTTTCTCATGCACCGACGTAGTTACGTTACATACCACCATCTTACATGCCACAATTGGGAGCCCTCTATTCGCAGCAGGCTGCAAATATGTAGACATGAAGAATAAGGATGTACGACTTTAACAACGTTTGTTTTATTTTAAAAGTCTTAAGAGTTTTCACTTAAAAAATTCGGAGGCACTGCTTTTCAGCATGTCCTCCAATATAAATGGTGTTCGGAAATTCCCGTTACAAACTTCTAAAACTGGTAGAGCAGGATACATAATACGCACATCAAAAAAAGTTTTACATAACCCTGGTTCCCAGAACTCCTGAAGATAGACACGGACTGTGGATATTGTATCACAGACACAGTCCCTTTTACTGTTCAGAGATATCAATAAACCCGCCCAAAGATGTAAACAACCATGCATGAGCAGCGCCTATTAGACGGATGGGGTCCAACAGCCGATCAGTTCCAGTCATTCCACCAGGAAAGAGGTACACGGCTCGTGTTGTCTAGTTCAACCATGCCTAGACGGTCAATACCGCGGTTCGATCGCGTCCGCATTGTTACTTTGTGTCAGGAAGGACTCTCAAAAAGGGAAGTGTCCAGGCGTCTCGGAGTGAAACAAAGCGATGTTGTTCGGACATGGAGGAGATACAGAGAGACAGGAACTGTCGATGACTTGCCTTGCTCAGGCCGCCCAAGGGCTACTACAGCAGTGGATGACCGCTACCTACGGATTATGGCTCGGAGGAACCCTGACAGCAAAGCGACCATTTTGAATAATGCTTTTCGTGCAGCCACAGGACATCGTGTTACGACTCAAACTGTCCGCAATAGGCTGCATGATGCGCAACTCCACTCCCGACGTCCATGACGATATCCACCTTTGCAACCACGACACCATGTAGCGCGGTACAGATGGGCCCAGCAACATGCCGAATGGACCGCTCAGAATTGGCATCACGTTATCTTCAGCGATGTGTGTCGCATATGCCTTCAATCAGACAATCGTCGGAGACATGTTTGGAGGTAACCCAGTCAGTCTGAACGCCTTAGACACACTGTCTAGCGAGTGCAGCAAGGTGGAGGTTCCCAGTTGTTTTGGGGTGGCATTATGTGGGGCCGACGTACGCCACTGGGCGTCATGTTAGGCGCCGTAACGGCTGTACGATACGTGAATGTCATCCTCCGACCAATAGTGCAACCATATCGGCAGCATAATGGCGAGGCATTTGTCTTCATCGACGACAATTCGCGGCCCCATCGTGCACATCTTGTGAATGACTTCCTTCAGGATAACGACATCGCTCCACTAGAGTGGCCAGCATGTTCTCCAGACATGAACTCTATCGAACATGCCTGGGATAGACTGAAAAGGGCTGTTTGTGGAGGACGTGACCCACCAACCACTCTACGGAGAATCGCCGTTGAGGGGTGGGACAATCTGGACCAGCAGTACCTTGATGAACTTGTGGATAGTATGCCAAGACGAATACAAGCATGCATCAATGCAAGAGGACGTGCTACTGGGTATCAGAGGTACCGGTGTGTAGAGCAATCTGGAGCACCACCTCAGAAGGTCTCGCTGTATGGTGGTACAACATACAATGTGTAGTTTTCATGAGAAATAAAAAGTGCGGAAATGATGTTTATGTTGATCTCTATTCCTATTTTCTGTACAGGTCCCGGAACTCTCGGAACCGAGGTGATGCAAAACTTTTTTTGGTGTGTGTATTTTGAATAAGAACCCATGTCCGGAAACGTAGGGTTTCCGTTCTACGACGGTTTCAATTCAGATGTGTAACGCGTCCACGTCTACTGAGGGAAAGAGAAAAGTCTCAGAGTTGCTTGTCCCAGTATGTAGCATGCAATAGGGTAGACAAGATGACGTCTACTACGTCAGATGGTCACCTGCTGTGGGGTCGTGTGCGAAGTTGAATTTACGAGACTCCTGTAGAGAGAGAGGAAGATCTGCAGTCACGAGTTCTGGCAGCTCGACTAGAAACTGAAGAGACGATAAGTGGGATGGAGAGAGCGTAGGTATAAAGTTTGTAACAACGTTGACGGTCGCCGCATCGAGCTGCCGTTGTAATGCGTCAGTACTGTTCTGTACGTAAGGTATGCTGGGCTCTCTTTTGTTTTGGAATAATGTAAACACGTAATATTTACGTACTAATATAAAAAAATGTGTTTAAGTGATAAATGGATGTTTCGTTATGTTTCCTTTCGAATTGTTACCTAATAATTGTACTGCGTCACACCTAATCCAGTTCTTCAAGCAGACCTGGATGAGTTAAACATTTGTATTGGAATCTTCGTAGCCGGCTTAGGTGACCGAACGGTTCTAGGCGCTACAGTCTGGAACTGCGCGACCACTACGGTCGCAGGTTCGAATCCTGCCTCGGGCATGGATGTGTGTTATGTCCTTAGGTTAGTTATGTTTAAGTAGTTTTAAGTTCTAGGGGACTGATGACCTCAGAAGTTAAGTCCCATAGTGCTCAGAGCCATTTGAACCATTTTTTTTGAAAACTTCGTAGAACGGAAACGGTACGTTTCCGGACATGTGTTCCCATTAAAATATTATGTACTCAACCCCTCTACTAGTCATAGAAATTTGCAACGGGAATTTCCGAACATCCTGCATATCTCTCTCTGCTTTTCCTATGTGGTACGAGCCAAAGTCTTGTCAAGTGATCTTATACGCTGCGCTTTCATTCATGGCGGAATGCATTTCTTTGTCGTTAAACAGATTCTTATCAAAAGTCTCCATGGTATAGTTGACCAATGACTTTTCTTTTCTTCTTCTATCAAGACGTTGGCTATTCTGGTTGACAAGTTGCCAACGAACGTCAAGAAAAGAAGTGTGCTGCCAGCGGAACCACCTGGCGCTCCATTCAGTTTTGTCAGACATGTGCTATAAATTATTGGCTAAATAAAACTTTCTAGGAAGTATGCTACAGAAATTGTTGGAGTCGCTCTAGCGCGTCGAGGATTTATCTTTATATGTCTCTGCGTTTTCGTAAAACATAAAAGTCATACTGAAGATTATGAAAATAGTTGCAGCCGCTGCCTAGTGACATTCAGAAATGCGGAAATTTAAAAACAAACGAATGTTGCAGCGACGAGGCGGAAGCTGGGCACAGATATGGCGCTTGTTGTCGGTGTTCACTACACAGAAGGGCCGTACAGTTGGACGGAGAGGAAGGTTTCTGAAGCTCATCACTGCGGCATGCCGCGGTTGCAATGAAAATGCTTACCATAGTGACCAGATATATTATAGATAATACGGCGAACACGATTCCTAAATTATCTGAAATGAGAAAGATAAAAATAAGTGCGTAAACACATTCAAAGACAGTGGGGAATACCGCAAATTAACGAAAAATGAACGAGACGGTTAGTTACTTAACATTTTTTCAACTCATTTAAAGATAACACTCTGAATATGAAGACTTCATTAGAGACAAATCAGTTATAAAACAAAAAGAAAAACGAAAACGGAAGTCGGCCGTTGTGGCCGAGCGGTTCTAGGCGCTTCAGTCTGGAACCGCGCGACTGCTACGGTCGCAGGTTCGAATCCTGCCTCGGGCATGGATGTGTGTGATGTCCTTAGGTTGGTCAGGTTTAAGTAGTTCTAAGTCTAGGGGACTGATGACCTCAGATGTTAAGTGCCACAGTGCTTAGAGCCATTTTTTTCGAAAACGGAAAATTGAGCTGGTGAGGTCACTGTTGATGGGAATAATTCCACCATTTGCCGGCAACGATTTAATAAAATCGCAGGAAACCTAAATCGAAATTCCCAAATGGGCGTTTTGTGTGCAGACATTCTCCATTATAAGTTCCACGTTTTCACTCTTTCCTGCACAAAAGGTCAACGCATATACGCAAAATGTAATTAGTATCATTTGTCTGCCTCAATACCACTCAGTGAAAATTATGGAACACTCATTATTACGACGTACGAAAACAAACTTGACATATTTCATTTTCAGAAGCCGGCCGCTGTGGCCGAGCGGTTCTAGGCGCTTCAGTCTGGAGCCGCGCGACCGCTACGGTCGCAGGTTCGAGTCCTGCCTCGGGCATGGATGTGTGTGCTGTCCTTAGGCTAGTTAGGTTTAAGTAGTTCTAAATTCTAGGGGACTGATGACCTCAGATGTTAAGTCCCATAGTGCTCAGAGCCATTTGAGCCAACCATTTTCAGAACAAGTTTTTTTCCTGAATTGTTTATTTATTTACCCGTAGTGATACAAGTAACGTGACGAGCTCGTTTCGGAGTTTTGCCATTATCAAGTGTACCAGTGAAGAAGGTATAATATTATTCCTTACGCCCATGTTAGCCTATGTCTATATCATGGCATCTTGCAGCGCCAATGCCCGTTGTCTTTTTATTATGGCATGATCACGTTATAGTTTCGGCTCCAGAATTGCTGTATGTTTACAATGGAATTTCTGTTTCGCGGCAAGTCAATGATTACTCTTAATTTTTCAGAGATACAATTTTTATGGGTTTTACGTAAATGATGAGTGTTCTATTACTTGGTGTTTATTGCGACATTTACCATTTTCTGTCATAATTTCAATAAAATTTTCGAGGTATATTTTACGTTTAAAATCTGTTGCTTTGTTGAGAATGTCTTCTGGGTTTTTTTGTACGAGTGTAAATTATCATATCCTTTATGTACTTTGTGTAGAATTATGAAAATCCCATAAAAATTCGACACAAAGTACCTAAAGGATATACAATGAACATTTTGGTGGAAATGGAAATTTACACTCATACAGAAAAACACCCAGAAGGCATCCGTAACAAAGAAACAGATTTTAAACGTAAAAAGTACTTCGAAAATTTTGTTGACATTATAAAAGAAAAATTGTACATCAACGCGATGAACACAAAACAATATAACACACCTCAGTTTTATAACAACCGCGAAAACACTATCTTTGAAAAATTAAACGTTATCACTGACTTTCCGCGAAATAGAAATTCCACTGTAAACATATGGCATCGCTGGAGCTGAAGCTGTCAAAAAATTGTCGAAAATAATGTTACAAGATCGCCCAAATAAAAAGTAAACATATAAATAACGTGATCGTGTCATACTAAAAAAGACAGCCGACATTTACGCTCCAAGATGCAATTTGGACCACGTCAATCATGAAAATTGTCGAAATAGTATTAAATAAACAAGAAGTAGCAAGGCCAACACAATGACGGTACTGTAAATAAAATGCTTAGTTTTTTACGATTCATCTTTTATTTAACAGATCAGCAGGTGCAGAATTGCTATGAAGTAGAAAAAGGTACTCGCACGATCTGTGCGACCCGAGGCTATGAAAGTACAGTAGAAGACTTCTGTAATACTAATAATGTCGATTCAAAACAGGTAGACCAAACATGGAAGCACAGTGAGAACGAAACTGCTGAACGCTTCATGTTACGCAAACCACAAACTCGCTCAGAGTCAACTCCACCGTTCCACTTTCTCGTTTCTTGCAGTTCTACTGTTACCTCAAGCAGACTCATTCACTCAGCTTTCTTCATCGCTGGAAATATGTGGACAGAAAATCGAGCCGAATCCGACATGCTGAAAGCGCATAACAATGAAAACGACGTGTAACAAACGTCAAATTGGCACAAAGTGTATGTACTACATAGTTGTACTTAAAAACGCAAATTATTAGCATTTCAGCGTAAGTGTACACACTTGGTAGAAGTAACGCCGTCTATATTCTGTGTATACGGAAAGATTGTGCAACGGGTTTCTCATTCAAAAATCGCACCTGAATGTTGTTTGTTTGTGAGGATATCGTGTTATGCTTGGTATACGAGAGAGAGATATTTATCAGCACGTGTCGGGCTTCGACAGCCGTAGGATCGCAGCCTATCGAGATTGCGGTTTCTCGTAACAGGATATTGCTGCTCGTGTTGCTTGGAATCCCACAACTGTAATGCGAACAGAGCGGCCGAATTCAACGCAATGCACTCTCTCAACGGTCTCACGTGACTCGCACCCGTGAGGACAGCCATTCTTTTCCCTCGGTCATGCTCGATCGTACAGCTGTGTCGTGCAAATGGACTTGTCTGCGGCGAGACAAGTATGCTGGAGTACCGTACGACGAAGGTTGGGGGAGCACAGATTGTCAGCATGTCGGTCACTGTTGCGGCTTCTCTCCAGGCGATAGCATACAGTGGTGCGCCGACAGAGCTGAGGCCAGTGACAATATAGCCCAAGCATTATACGAGAAGTGAACGCAAAAACTTGACAGCAAAAATATGAGAGTAGGGAAAATTAAACTTTAAGAGTTTCTTACTCGTGAAACTCCGTCCAAGATGGCGACATGACTAAAAAAATCCGCAAAGTTGCAAAAAAAGGTTTTTCTTAAACAAGTAAAAAGTTACACGTCTGATCGGGAAATGTTAAATGAGGAAGTTGCAGAGCTGAAAAAGATGTATCGAAGTTTTTATAAGTGTCGATCGCTTGCTTAAGTTTCGAGATATATCGAAAAGATCGTTATAAGCCGGTTTCTCTATAACTCGCTAATATTCACATTCCCATATTTGTTATTTACCGCAAGTATAGCCCACAGTAAGCCAAAACAGTACTTGTTTAAAAAATTAAGGAATATTATTTTTCGAGATATATCGATTTTTGAAAAGAAAAGAGCTCACGATAATTGGCTAGATCTTAGCAGATGGCTCTACAGTAACGGTTTTAGGCTTATTGTCTTCGTAAAGAGTTGTGCTACCATGCTATTGAATAATTTTTACGATTTTATTAATTGTAAGAATCATGACTTCGAAGATAACGCAAGAGCGGTCCGTTTAGAGTCAATTTTCAGAGCGATAGCGTGCTGCCTCCCCCCCACCCCCCTTTGCCACATCCAATCAATCAACCACCCCAGTCGACGCACTCCGCACTTGCACGCTTCACTTTATTACTCAAGTACTAACACTAAAAATCAGTGAAACACATCCCGGTATTTTTCCTTAAAAACATAACTTTTCAGTATTAACCTCATCCGGCCCCGGTAGCTGAATGGTCAGTGTAACGGATTGTCAGTCCTATGGGCCCGGGTTCGATTCCCGGCAGGGTCGGGGAATTTTCTCCGCCTAGGGACTGGGTGTTATGCTGTCATCATCCTATCCTCCGTATCGACTGCAGGTCGCCGAAGTGGCATCAAATCGAAAGGCCGGCACCCGGCGAATGGCCTACTTAGTTAAAAAAAAAAAAAAGTCCAACAAAAGTGCACTTTGTCGAAGTCATTTTTGAACTTAACATTTAATAAAATTGTAAAAATTATTTCATACCATGGTAGCACAAATCTTTGCAAAGAAAATGAGCAACCTTCGGCTGAGATCGCTCCAATTATCGAGGACGTCTTTTTTCCAAAAATCGATATATCTCGAAAAATAATATTTTGTAACCTTTCAAACAAGGACTTTTTTGACATACTGCGGGTTATACTTACAGTGAATAAGAAGTACGGGCACATGAATGTCAACGAGGTACAGAGAACCCGATTTTTAACGGTTTTTCGATATCTCGAAACTAAAAAACCAATCGATACCTACAAAAGGCAATCGACAGATCTTTTTAAGGCTTACAGGTTTCTCATTTAACGAAGTTCGATGGGAGCTACAGCTATTTTTTTGCTTATTTAAGAAAAACCGATTTTTCGCAATTTCCGGATTTTTTGGGCATGTTCGCCATCATAGATCAACTTTCATGAGAAAGAAACCATATTTACAATTTAATTTCTTATAAGCTCATATTTTTTGTTTTCAGATAATAATCTTTGCAAACTTAACATTAGGCCGATACAGAAACCATGGACTAATACTGGGTACACGAGGGGGGGAGGGGGAGGGCACGTAGTTTTTTCAGACAAGTCCCAGTTCTTTATACAGCAACACGATGGGTGTATTCGTGTTTTGAGATCTCGGGGAAGACGAACGTTGCCAGGCAGATTGCAATCGTCATACGGATACAGAGGCTGGCGTGGTGATACGGGGTGTCATTAGGGTACATAACACGATCGCCTCTAGTTCAAATATCCGATAATTTAGGCATCAGCCATAACATTTCTGACGTGATAAGGCCAATGGTTGTGCCCAACCTTCGAGGTTTTCGTGAAGCTACTGCTGAACTGATCTACCTAAACACGGAAGGTGATCGACTGTTAACATGGCCAACAGATCTCTCATCCTCTGAAAACATCTGGTCACGTATTGCCGAAAGACTAACACGCCACCTTTCGCTAGCCACTACGATTGATGAACTGTGGTAGAGAGTTGAAGCAGCATGGAATCCAGGCTCACAAGGGGAGGCCGCCAATTGTGAAATTCAGATTCGATTCATACTGCGCATAATAAAAGCTCATGGCCAGAGGTGTAATGTGGCAAAGCACCAAGATGCACTTCCCAGCCGTTGTCGAGAAAATCGACAGTTAAAAGAAACAGTTGCGGTGAAATACTCTCAACGATTAATGATTTTCCACAGCATCGTGGCGCAGCGGTAAGCGCTCGGGTTTGTAATCCGAAGGTCGCCGGATCGAATCTCGCACCATGCAACTTTTTTTTTTAGTATTTGTTTTTTGTAATTCAGATGTGTATATATATATATATATATATATATATATATATATATATATATATATATTTTTTTTTTTTTTTTTTTCCTGGCAATCAGTTGCAACAATTATGCATATAATAAGTTGTTGAAAGTCGTTTGTCGTGGAAAAACTGGCGACTTCGAACATCATTATGTTTTCCGCAAACAAAGTTGTATTTCACAAATGTTATTAATTGTCTTCATAATGATAACCACGTATAGTTAACGGAAGACGTAGAAACGATATTCCGAAACGAATACGTATAACGTAAGTCAAACGTTCGAATTAGAAATGAGACCCCACGAACACAAATTCGCTGTGGCAGGTATGAAATATAAACTCCGTTACTCGCTCGTTACACTTGAAGGACAGATTAAAAATGGGCCGAAACGAGCCGCCGCATAACAGCGTAGTTGCCTGCTAACTTCGAAAGAAGGTAGATGCGGTCCCTAACGCAACTTATAACATCGTCGAAAATCAGTTTTGGTACACCCTGTTAAAAAAACGGAAAAATGGAGGCGGTACAATTGGAGAGCGAGCCGCCTTCACCAACATGCATAAGCAATTCATTAATAGTTTGTTTATATATATATATATATATATATATATATATATATATATATATATATATATATATATATATATATATTTGAATTACAAAAAACTAACAATAAAAAAATTGCATGGCGCGAGATTCTATCCGGCGACCTTCGGATTACGAACCCGAGCGCTTACCGCTGCGCCACGACGCTGTAGAAAACTATTAATCGTAGAGAGTATTTCAGCGCAACGGTTTCTTTTAATTGTCGATTTTCTCGACAACGGCTGAGAAGTGCATCTTGGTGCTTTGCCACATTACACCTCTGGCCATGAGCTATTATTATGCGAAGTATGAATCGAATCTAAATTTCACAATTGGCGGCCTCCCCTTGTCAGTTCGACTCGAAGCCGGCAGCTCTGCATTTTAATTTGCATCCTTTATACCACCAAATCACCAACAAATTTAATCATGCGTTGTTCCTACTATGCTGTATACGCACTGTTAGTAGATTTTCGTTATTTGTAATGCTTACTGTTGTTGCAATTTTAACAGCCAGTGCAGAACATACCCTATCCTTCTCCTTTCTTTTAGTAGTCTGAAATCAAATCAATGCTGAAGTTGTTAATACCTTGTGCGGCAAATTTAAAAAAAAAAACGAATACACACCTGCAAAGTGTGTTCAGCAATAGCGTAAAAGTCAACAGAACCGAAAACAGCCATCCAGATTTTTGTGTATAGAGCGACTTGGAGCATTTCTTCGAGTTCCGTCTCCATACAGAAAGTTGGCGAACATCACGGAGTATTCTTGTTCTTGGCTGTTCTAATCAGTGTGGAAATATTTGAGATGTCGAGCCGCTCTCGGAAATCTGCGACCAATGAAACCCTTCTTCGAAAAGATCCACGTTTACCTTCAGCCTTTCCTTCAATGATGAGTTGCATCAAGTTGGCCCTCTCGTTTCAAATGGTGTGTCCAAAATACTCTTTCTTTGCTTTGATGGAGGTCATGACTTCAAGATTTTTTATCATTACGCTAATGTACCTCATCGTTGATCACGTGATGTTTAACATGCGACGGTGCTGCGCATTTCATCCTTCTTCCGCCTGTCAAAGGTTAACATTTTAATTGTACACGATTCTACTCCATAACGCAGTACCGGTAACACATACAGTCCAAGTCCTGTAATCTGTCACCTTTGGGACTAGGGTATGGGTCGGAGCGCAAAAAAGGACCGATTATCAGAAAGTACAGAAAAATACGAATTTATATTAAAGTAAACGCTCTCTGATCTCAAAAGTGACTACTGTACGTACTTGTGTTGTTCTCTAAAGTAAAAACATTGCAATAAACCGCACAACAGCTGTTATTTTTACATACTGGAAAAGATTAATACTGTACAGTATGTATTTACTGTACTGTCCATATGTACAGTACTGTAAAAATTGAAGGTAGCCTATATATTAGCAAAAAATTACTTAGGAAGAAAATCAGTTATAGATTTTTGTGTAATAGATGAAATTCTAAACTTAAATGCAGTATCCCTTCATTTATCGATCCACAAAATGTCCATATGTGTTGCGGTTGAGTTCTGTTCGATGTACTGAAGGGAAATATCAAAAACATTCTTGGCGTCGGTGTGTGAAATCAGGGTAGGGGGGGGGGGGGGGGGGTTCGTCATCGTCACCATCCGAGTCCTTGTTCACAGTTTCTTCACCATTTTTTGCCAAAGCAGCGGTAATAATCTGGTTGTCACTGAGCTCTTCATTGGTTACACAGTCTTTGTCACATAGGGCAATACATTCCTCAGCTACACTGGCAACGATATTCGGTTTTACAGTTTGTAGATCTTTAACAATTTCCTGCGTGTCGTTGTTTTGCCCGTCTTCGATCCGGTTACTTTCGGTCATAACTTCCGGCCAAAGCTTACGCCAAGATTTCCGCAGGGTGCCATGTTTTAGTTCGTCCCATGACTCAGCAATCGTATAGACAGCATCTCTGACGTTTAGCGATTTCGTAGCTTCAAGTACGTAACACCCTCTTGGGACTCTTCTAAAATTAAACTGATGTACTTCCTGTAATGCCGCCTCTTTAACCATTCTATCACCCCCTGATCCATTGGTTGGATAAGTGATATGACATTTGGTGTAAGGAAAATAGCTTTTCTGCCCCCTTTCACTAAGTCTTCCTCAGATGGATGTGATGGTGCGTTATCCAGCAGCAATAGAGCGCGAACATGAAGCATTTTTTTGTTTCAAGTCTTTCTCAACAGACGGAACGAGCTCGTCAAAAAATCAAGATTAAAAAAGATTGCAGTCCATCCAAGCATGTTTTTGATTGCAGTAATAAACCGGACTGTCCTAGGCTTCTTACATTTACCAATGACGAACAGGAGAAGCTTGTGCGTATCATCAGTGTTGCTGCAAGGAACAACGGTTAGCTAGGCTTTTTTTTTTTTAAGTTTCGTTCCTGCCTCGGTTTCATTTGATACAGCGATCGTTTTGTTTGGCAGCACTTCATAGTTTAGGCTTGTCTGGTCTGTGTTAGAGACCTGGCAAGGTACCAGTTCACTTTCTTCGACAATTTCTTGAAACTTCATAGAAAACTTCTTAGCCGTTTCGGCATCGTCAGCTAGTTTTTTACCAGAAATTTAAACAAACCGAAAGCCATGACGGCTTTTCCAACGATGAATCCAGCCTTCAGTAGCCGAAAACTCACTTCCGCCTCGCAGAGTGGCCGCACGGTTTGAGGCGCCATGTCACGGATTGCGCGGTCCCTCCCGCCGGAGGTTCGAGTCCTCCCTCGGGCATGGGTGTGTGTGTTGTTCTTAGCATAAGTTGGTTTAAGTAGTATGTAAGTCTAGGGACTGATGACCTCAGCGGTTTGGTCCCTTAGGAATTCACACACATTTGAACATTTGAACTCACTTCCGGCTTCTAGTTTTTTATGCAAAGCTGTTGCTTTTTCTTTTATAATGGACCCAGATATCGAGGTTCCTTTCCTTTTTTCCTGGTGAAACTACATCCACAATTTTGTTATCAAGCACTTCAGGTTTAGGCTTTTTCAAATGTTTTGCGATTCTTAAGAGCGTTTTCACCATCTATCGTCACTGTACACGAATCAATGTCTTTCCGAGTTCATCTCCAATCTTTCATTGTCGTAGCGCCTGTATTTTCGAATGATTCCCCACTGTTCAGTCTTCATTGCACTGCTAACATTTCATTTAATGAAAGAGGAACGTGTTTACGTTTGACTCCTGAGATATCGAAAAACCACACACAACTGTACAGTACACGCAATGTAAAACGCATACATACAGTACTAAAACGAACATAGAAGAACAATGTCGTAAAACCTCCGAACAGTAAGCACTAAAAACTTCGCAGTGCATTACTGTAGGACAGCGACAGAAACGATACGAGAGATGACGCAGCATTAAAACGGAAAGGCGATAAAGACAATTAGCTGTAAACAACAATACAGTAAACAACAATGGCGCGACGGACGAGTCGGGAAGTTCTGCTTCAGCACTGTCGGATCAACCAGGGCGGCGGATCAGCCGAGGGCGGACGAGAGGGGTTCTACTGAGGCACTTTGCATTCGCCAACATTTCGTGAATTGAAGATCGTGATTAGATGTCACATGTTTAAAACTGTCAAAATTGGTGCTTCATGGGCAGCATATGAAAATGTCAGAGTACAGTAAGGACAAATAAGCCGTTCCGTTCACATATATATATACACACACACACCAAAAAAAGGTTTGCATCACCCCGGTTCCCAGAACTCCTGAAAGTAGACGTTGACTGTGAATATTGTATCATAGACACAGGCCCTTTGACTGTTCAGAGATGTCACTAAACACGCCCAAAGATGTAAACAACCATGCGCGAGCAGCGCCTATTAGACAGAGGGAGTCCGACAGCCGATTAGTTCCAGTCATTCCGCCAGGAAGGAGGTACACGGCTCGTGTTGTCTGTAGTTCGACCATGCCGAGACGACCAATACCGCGGTTCGATCGCGTACGCTTTGTTACTTTGTGCCAGGAATGGCTCTCAACAAGGGAAGTGTCCAAACGTAATTTATTTTATTTTTTCGCTTTCGCAGGTCGAGCTACCGGCAGGTTAGAAGCGCGTTAGTCACAACGCGAGGTACGGAATACCACTGGAGTGTTCCAAAGTTGACTCGCCTCCAAACAACAGCAGGTTTTTGAGGAAGGTCAGGACAAGGTCGTCCACTAGCAACTACAGCCCGTGATGATCGTCCGCATCTGGACACAGCTTGTTGGAATCGGTAGGGCCTCCTTGCAAACGAAAATAGAGCGTAAAATAACAATCACGATTGTCCGCAGTCTTCTATCTACATTGGTTCAAATGGCTCTGAGCACTATGGGACTTAACATCTGAGGCCATCAGTCCCCTAGAACTTAGAACTACTTAAACCTAACTAACCTAAGGACATCACACACATCCGTGCCCGAGGCAGGATTCGAACCTGCGACCGTAGCGGTCGCGCGGTTCCAGACTGAAGCGCCTAGAACCGCTCGGCCACACCGGCCGGCTATCTACATTGCGTTCAGGGGTGTGTGTATCCCATTAATAACGCTATACTGTTACGCTCAAAGACATTTTAAGTATTAACGTCGTCAGAATAGCATACCGAACACAGATTCGTTCCGTTCTCTGACGAGTTGTGACTTAGCGTCTAGCTTGTCAACCGACAAGTGTTCAGAGTGAAAAGTGATACAGTCACGATTAGAAATATCTTTATTTTGTTTAACCTTGGTCAACCAACAATTAATCCATAAAGGACGTGCACTAAGCGACACAACACAATTCAACTTTTACAAATGGCATAAACATGAGCTAACATAAAACACAGTAGTGTTCAGGCAAGCAATGCGTCATTTACCTTTAGTCCAGAAGACTGTCCAAATCATAGCACTTTCACCACCACAATTTCTGCTCATTCTCACCTGCTACTCTGTTCTCAGATCATGCCAATTATACTGAAATCCATCCGTCCCATCCAAATGAAATTCTTTTCACCACCGAAGATCAATTTATTCCATTCTGCAGTCCATGACATGTTTTTCAGCACGCTCCACTCCAGCCTATTTATGTCTGGGTGTTAGAGCAGATTTCTGCAGTCGTTTGTTGAATGCGAGACAAAACTTGTTGTACACGTCTGGCTGTTACTGACAACTGTAAATCATCAACGCGTTGAGAAGAATAACGGTTTTTGGCCCTTGCTTTGAGCAAAAGGAACCGTTTCGATGCCCATATTTTACGTTCGGTCCATATCGTGCGCCCAGGCTAATGAAATTATCGATCACTGTACTTGAATGGTTCAACTTCTTGGCGATTTGTCGATTAGAGAGTCCCATTTTCTTGTTCACATCAATTTTTGCTTTTTCAGCTCATGACAACTGTTTTCCGCGTGACATTCTCACAATCGTGGTTTATGTACACAACACGCACTGTCACTAATGGTGTTGCTTCCTATCTGCAGTAAAGGCACATACGCACATAATAACACCACACAAAGCCGACTGCCTTTATACTAAGTTCCGCCCTCTATCACCTGAATCGTTGCTGTCTTGTTATATACTGTACGACTAATATCAAATGCTATACCATTTGAGTACATTTGTCAACATAATGGATCTTATACTATTACATATACACTGTCCACAACTATTCCAGCCGACAATGTTAATTTGCCTACAAATATCCATTTCCTTGCGCTGATTTCCACTACTATATGTATTAACTGTGAGTTTCTTTTAATTTCTGCCACCGCAGATGCAGATTTTTTTCTTTCAAATAGTTCTGGATATTTAAGGACATGTTTCATGATCATGGGTCATAGACAGAGGGGTTTTAGCTCATAGACTTCTTCCAGTTTCTAACTAGTCTTTCAGCAAATTGTGTTGTCACTATATTAGGTTTCCACAAAAGAGGATCATGAAAACTTAAAGGTCAGCTGGTGAGCTTCTACAACATTTCACAGTTTCGCCCGTTAAAATCTTGCCGACACTAAGACCATTACAGACAATATAACTAAATATGTCACAATGATCTGGCGACAGTATCAACAGTGATCGTGTTTTTTAGACAGTATGCTGTAAGTTCCACATCTCAGTATTACAATAACATGCAAGATGAGGAACCCGTATCGGCTTCTCACCGCCTGGAGGGGAGGGCGGCATACGGAATACTGGAAAATTATAATCAGGACGACCGGACCCCGCCCTCCAGCCTAAAAATCCATCATTTCTCATTCTCAACACAGTCCTTGCATTTTTCTGCACTTGTGTAATAATATATTTCGAAACTTCTAAATGCCAATTGTATAGTACAAATACAGTTGGGGATTGGGCCACGCGGTCTTCGTGACAAAGAAATGGTAAGTTCTGTTATTCCTGGGGCCGATCAGGAATGTATTCCTGGCTTACCCTGCCCCTCGCCTCGACGCCGCGTCTTCTGCCACAGCCAGCCATCGCTATTCAGGTCAGGGAACACTAGCTACCCATGAAGGACGTGAAATTCAGAATCGAATCACGTTTCAGAGTAACGAAGCTATGAGATTTCCTCTGAGTTAAGGTAAACACTGAATGACGAATGAACACCTCCGGTGAAAAGCGGTTTGAAACAGAAATATTAAGGTAAGAAATCTTTTTTTTTTTTTTTTTTTTTTTTTTTTTTTTTTTTTTTTTTTTTTTTGTAGATACATCTTAAAAATCTCTAACTGGCACGATGTACGAAACATATATTCTTCTACAGGGCTATACTACTTTGGAGAGCTATCTATATATTTATCTATGAGTCGACTACTTATTTTACCACTTGTCCTCCTGTAAGCTTCTTCTTGCCCCAGTAACTTTAATTCCCTACGTTCGTCGTTTCCTTGGCTGATTTCTTTTCCTTCTCTTCATAAGGACCTATTTCCAATTTAATTGTTCACTTCTTCTTATTTTAGACACAATCACATGATAACAATCAGAACCGGTTCCGACCATACATTGGCTGTCTTCATATTCTGAACTTTATAGGTGATACTCCACGAATATATATATACATTTTTTTTCATGTATGACATCCAATGTAGTGAACATTTTGTTCGCCTAACGACATCCATAACGTATAGAATATGAAGAAGACAAATTTATTGGCTAAATCGGTTATGATTGTTATCATATTATGTGTTTGTGTCTAAAATGAAAACAACTGAATAATACGTTAATCATTATCCTACATAGACAGAATGTCGTTACTTACAAAAGTTATTTGTGACTGAATCTCCTCTGGCAACCTTTTCATGTCACCCCACCATGATAACTGATTCGCTTCTGCATCATCGTAAAGAGTTTCTTTTTTTCTTCTTCTTCTTCTTCTCTTACTCTCTGCATCCTAATTTTATCTCGCAAAAGCACCTCACAACATGGTCTTGAAATACAATTTTCTCCTCTGATTATCCTTGATTTTAACTTTCTATTGTGAACCCACTACGAGCACGTCGCACTGTGCTTGTATTTTTGATGACTTGATGTAGACTGAACACTGTTTCACTCTGTTTGTAGGGAGCAAGTCACTAACATTTAAAAAAAATTGGTATCGCGCTCAGTACAAAATAAAGCTTTTTATTTCGTTGATAATCAGACACAAACGTAATGATTTCTTATTTCTAAAGCATCACTCAGCAGCTGAGTAGCTGTGACACAAGTTTATCCAATTCTATAATGGATTTTTACTGCAGCAGGCCACCGCGCCGGAAATACGCATAACTTACATCCAGTTGACATCGAGTTATAAGAAATGATGTACTGATGGAGATGGAGGAGGAAATTAAATAAGCTCTCGCTTGAAAGAATGGCCCCTCTACTTTCCTAAATCACGACAAATCTAAATTAGGAAGCCTGCAGGAAAATTTGAATCGACTTTTTGTGGGTAGCGCACTGGTATAACACTGGACTCGCATTTCTGACGAGGGTGATTCAAATCTCCGTCCGTCCGTACAGATTTAAATTTCGGTCGATTCCCTATGACCCTTCAGGCAAGTGCCAGAATGGTTCCTTTGCAAAGGACATGGCCGATTTCCTTCCCTAACCTTTCGCAACCCGAGCTTGTAAAAAATGGCTCTGAGCACTATGGGACTTAACTGCTGTGGTCATCAGTCCCCTAGAACTTAGAACTACTTAAACCTAACTAACCTAAGGACATCACACACATCCATGCCCGAGGCAGGATTCGAACCTGCGACTGTAGCGCCTAGAACCGCACGGCCACTCCGGCCGGCCCGAGCTTGTACTCCGTCTCTAATGTCCTTGTCGACGACGGGATGTTAAATTAATTTTCCTTCGTTTCTCCCTCCCTTCGTTCTGGGACACTTACCAGGCTAGACTAACGGAAGAGGCAGCAAAGATTTACAGAAGAGCTGAACGATGCGTCACGGTTTCGTTACGACAGCAAGAGAGTGTCACAGAAATTTTCAACGAACAACAGTGCGAGGGCCTTAATTACAAAATTCCAAGAGCTCACGTTCCAAAATGATTCAAAAAGCGTATTACTTCCTCCACCATACAATTCGTGTAATGACAATAACGCTACAATTAGAAAAAAACGGGTAATATAAGAGGGCACCGACAATCTTTTTTCCCACATTAGGCGTGTCGGTTATCGCTGAAACAAACTGGTTTTCGGCTCTATCGGTTTTTTCCACTCCAGTTTAACCTGACTATTATAACCGCTTAAAATAACCAGTTTCTGAAATAAACGATTTTATTTTTTTTGTTTCTATTATTTCCTGTTATAAACGTAGAAATCGAACAAAGGTTGAAAAATCTGGACTCAGCTTCAAGATACATAGAACCTAAATATTACATTAAATAGGCAAATAAAAGACAATTTAGTCCGTCCACCGTTCGCTTCTTGTTTCGAAAAGTGATAAATGGTTGAATACTGCAAAAAAAAAAAAAGCCTCCAGTATTCTCCTACTGATTGTAATTTTTTGAAAATCCGCTCAAAAATAATGTAGTGATCTGGGATCATACCACAATCTGAGCATTACGGATAGTCAGTGGTAAAGGGTGGCAGATAAAGGCAAATTATGTAGAAACAGGCAGCAGGTCAGCTACTTTTTCTTTTTGTTGTGTGCTGTGAATAAACTATTAAGTTTTTAATTCATTTCGGTTACCATAATTTCCTTCCTTGTTTATTATTTCACAGAAATAGCAGAAAAATCTTCTTCGATGTTTTAAAGGAAGTGAAGCATTGTACTTCACTGCTACGCCACTCCGTAAAAATATTTCCGACTAGGACCGGTGCCATTGTGCAGTACAATGGATATACGACGACGACAGCGAGAAAGCAGCGGGCAGACCAGGTGGGGGCAACTACTGCACACTGCAAGTACACCTCAAGCCACGACGTACGACAACAGGGGCATTATTGTCTCGGAAATGCTGCACCAATTCTTCAGTACAATGGATATACGACGAAGACAGCGAGAAAGTAGCGGGCAGACCAGGTGGGGGCAACTACTGCACACTGCACGTACACCTCAAGCCACGACGTACGACAACAGGGGCATTATTGTCTCGGAAATGCTGCACCAATTCTTATGCCATGTGTTCTTTGCTCGTTCTGTAGGCATTGTTAGGAAAATAGCACTGATCGCTTTTCCAATTTCCTATATTAACGCAATATTTCAAATCAAAGCAAATTTTACAAATAAAACTTACTCTTCAAAAAACAGTTTATTTAAAAACGAAAAATTTTAGCACTGCAGCTATGGATAGTTGATGTTACGGTTTTTACATGATTATTAGTAAAAAATTAAAAAAAAACACCTGTTGTAATCAATACCAAACAAATACCCGTTGGTCAGAACTAAAATACCGGTATTGGTTCTAACCGATCGGTTTTCCCCATCCCTATGCCGGATACTATCAGCGAAGGGAATAGGAAGGCGACAATATGTTAACGGTACAATGTATAGCCACCCACACACCGTACTGTAGCTTGCACAGTATAGTTACATTGGTAGATGCAGTTTTTCTGGACTACTGTCAGAAAATGTTGAAACATCACTTCCACAAATGCCACGATCGAGTCATTGCCTGTTTATTGTCACTTCACACAAACACAAACACACACACACACACACACACATTTGGTACAGAGTGAAATACAATAATTTCCGCTAAAAGTTTACCCGTATCTCAGGCATCTGTTGGCTGTGTCACCTCAGAAGCGCCACCCAAGACTTTATTTCGGGTGAAACCTAAGACATGAATGTTTTCCGACATAAAACAAGCAAAACCACAATTCTGAGCGAGGAAAACGCCAAGGCCACAAAAATGATTTGCCAATGCTACGACCTTATTCGCTGATCTCTATCCGGTCACAGACATCAGCACGTTATTTTTAGTCAGATAGTATAACCTATATGTTTCTCTTTATTGTTGTTTCATAACCCTTGCTCCATTTGGGTGAGACGGGAGGGGGAGCGGGGGGGGGGGGGGGGGCGACAGCGGTACCAACATCCGCACTTCAGCCAGTAGATTCAGAAACACATGCAGTCGAAACAAGTTAGTTAAGACAAATTTATAAATGCTTTCAATTATTAAAAAGATGATTTTCGTTTATGGCACTGAAAATTAATTTAGCTGTCTAGTTAATACGGTTACTTCCATACTTTTTTTAATGCCCACTGAAGAAATCTAAAAGAGAGAACGGAAGGTAACCAGGAAAATTTTAGGTACGAACTATACTGAAGAGGAAACTCACAGATTAAGAGCAAATAAAGAAATTTAAATGCATACCCAAAATTTATTCGGATGTGAAGAACTACAGGCTAATATTCTGTGTGTATATTGAAAGAATGAATTAATTGCAGTACTTCTGAAAGTTCTAAATGAATTGAATCAACCAGATTAACTAAAAAAGGACTGGAACATAAAGTCACCGTAAAATTAAAATCAAAACGATAAAATCAACCTGTCCAGTAAAACAAGACCTGAAGGAAGCAGTAAAAAAATAGGTTGATGTACCAGGCAGAAAGAAAAAACTGGAGAAAATTGACGAATGAGGAATTGGGAGAAAAACCATTAGGACCCGAACAACTTGGTCTGGCGAGCGGGAAAGAGCCCATTCTGAGATGGACTGGAAATTAGAGGGGCAAGAATAGGGTTGTTGAAGTCGAGTTTGCGGATAGTGTAGGATGAAAGAATGTGTTAAATATGACTGGGGAGAGGTTGGAATTAGATGAGATGGTAAAGCATCCATGTGGAAGAAGGTAATCAACTGCAGAAGGCAAGAAGGATTGCACAGCATTCAAGGATTTCGAGGGTGAGATAGAAGATTGGTGAACACACGTAAAGGCAACACCGGCACGGGAGACGATAACTCAGATCAAGGTTTTGCTTTTATGAAGGATAGTAAAAGGGTGCACTCACATGTTCCACCAATTAGTAGTTTTGAGCTATTATGCACTTTCCGTTAGCAGGTAGAAGTGGTAGGCGGGAGGTCGGGAGTTCACATGTTATAGTTGCCTGTCAAACGTTATTCTGAGGTACTCGATGTGTTGGACAACGATTCATTTCTTTCTGGAGTCATTTAACTTACAGTTTAGAGCCTACAAGCACTTGCAACGTTTCTACAGACAACTTGTTTTTATAAGAAATCACTGCACGGAGTAATACATTTATTTTTGAATATGGTGACATCATAAAGTAAGTTGGCAACGGTGGGATGGCCTGCAGAAGGCGAGCTGCTTTGAGGGCGTGGCGCAACACGCGTTCCACCACAAGAGCGCCCCCTATCGATCGAGCTCCTACAACCGCCCACTGGTGCTGTGCGCGAGCAAAGAAAACGCTAAGGCAAACTTCGCAGCGCGAGAAGACACTTAGCTTGCACATGTGGCACGCTGGCTCCGCGTATGCATTACAAGAACGACATTCATAACAGAAGAATAAACACAAATTTATAGTGGAACAGAAATTTAGAAACAGTGGAACAAGATAATGCGAGTAAGATACGGCTTTGCTGACGGACAGACTTTTGAAAAAGCAGGACAGCAACTGAGTGAAGAAAAGCAGAAAAAAATTGACACAAGCATTTGCAGTACAGCACATCGAAAAGACCACTGAAGATCCAGCGTGAGAAGGTAATCAGAACTGTAGATAAAGGGCAGTTTTTATTTACAAAACAAATATAAAACTGTAGATGTACGAATGGAGTTACATGCAACACTTACTTGACACACAAATAAAACGGAAACTGCATAATTTCAGTGCCGATGGAATTAAATTTTAGGGCCAAGTTTTCAATTGAATAACATGGAATATGCTCAGGCAGAATACAGAGTGGCAGACTTCAGAAATCATAAAATACTCGTCGAAGGGACGAGACAAGAGGATTAAGATTAGTGTTGCCGAAGTGTGAAAAATGAGAACAACACATACCGCAAGGTGAAATCCGCAAAAACAGGGTAACGTGTAACATGACAAGAAATGCAACAATGGAATTAAAAGTGGTTTATTTTTGTTACTGACTGGCAACATACCAGATTAACAGCTATGTCTCAATCCTAAATAGACGAAACATACACAGTTTCGTAAAAAGGACTGCCATAAATAGCGGAACTTGGTATTTAAAAGACTGTTAGTATCGGCCCGAATCTGATATAAATCTGATTTTGACCACGAACCGTATTTGTAACGAATGGTAAATGCTATTTTTAAGGGCAATTTTTCTCAATAAGGCATCTATTTATTTTATCTAAATAATTCCTATCTGTTAAGCATTTTGAAGAACAAACGTCTGACACCTACATTAACAATCGACGTTTGGAAAGTGTGCGACGCGAAAAAATATTTAAGGCTTTTGGACACATGCATCACGTAACAGAGCGAGAATGATCGAAAACATTTTACATCTACATGATTTCTCGGCAATTAAATGCTTGGCAGAGGCTGCAAGACGTTACTTATAAACTACACTGCATGACAAAAAAGTGAAGCACCCAGGAGACATGATCGGAGGTCAATGTAACTTCGTACACGTACACACCATCGACGGGTATGTAAATGAATAGAGCTGCACTGCACTGTGACACGTGGAACGGCCATCACAGTGTAAGTGTGTTGTTCGTGTCTGGTGTTGTTTCCATGTCTAGTAACGTATACAAGGGGCATGAACGGCGTCAGATGTTGATGGATCACCTGGGAAGGACACGGAGATACCGTGTACGCGTGTGAGCCATCGTTATCAGCACATTAAAGAGTTTTAAATGGCCGCATTGTGAGCCTGTATTTGGCAGGCTGGTCGAATCGGGCAATATCGAGATTTGTGGGACATTCAGGTGTGACAGTGACCCGATATAGGACTGCATGGGAACGTGAAGCAAGCATACTCGTCGGCAAGGTACATGTAGAGCACGTATGAGCACCACTAGGAAGAATTTTGCACCAAGCAAATTAATAATCCCTTTACACCTGCGCCTGCCTTGTGAGAACAAGTAACTGACTGCCTGCAACGTTTACCGCCACAAGCGTAGGCGGTCGTTCACACCACACCAAAAAGGACTGCGTTTAGAGTGGAAGCATGGACTGCTGATGAATGGCGTCGAACTAAGTTCAGAGATAAATCGCGGTTCTACAATAGCCCGGAAGACCATCGTTGGGGAGTATGACGGTGACTTGTGGACAGTATACCATTCTTCCAATGTTTTTGAGAGGGACAGCGGTGTTACTCCTACCGTCATGGTGTGGGGCGCCTCTGGTATGACTTCAGGTCGCGGTTGGTAATGACTGCAAGACAACGATACGTCACGGATATCCGGTGTCCCCATGTATTACCACTCATGCGTCATTATCGTAGGTGCGATTTTTCAACAGGATAATGCTCGTTCACGCATAACACATCTGTCCCCAATAGGGCATGTGTGGGACCAGACCGGACGTCAATGCCATCCCTGCGCCAGTATCCTTGATATCAAGGGCCAGGTTGCCTGGGAAGAATATACAACAGCTTTATGACTCCCTTCCCAACCGAATCGGTGCTTGCATCCAGGTCAGATGTGGTGCAATATCGTAGCGATAAGTGGGCTCATACTGCCAAGTTCTTTGCAAATATGACTCGATTTTGTAATCACTCAAATAACATAACATACCCTCTCAAACCGAAAAGTTTCATTTAGTTTCCTGCTCACCTTCCGGGTGCTTCACTCCTTGCTACCAGCCAGTGTACATCTCAACTGTCTCACTCTCATATGGCGCGTGGAATAATGGGTCGTCTACATATTACCGTGCAAGATCTGGTTTCCCTGATTTTATGCCAGAGGGAAACAACAAAATGTTTTGTGTTCAGAAGCAGAAGGTGATAATTTGAATTTGTAACGTCTCTTATTTTATCGCTTTGTTAGTTCTCCCTATGTAAGTGGGAAGCAACAAAATATTTTGGGTCTCGGAAGAGAGTACTGTTGACTAAAATTTCGTCAGTAGAATTCGCCGCAGTGAAAAACGCCTTTCGGTGATGATTGCCATACCAACTCCCTTATCATAACCGTGACATTCTCTCCCCTAGTTACTGATAGTTCGAAACGAGCCGCCCTTCTTTGAAGTTTTTCGATCGCTTTTGTCAGTGACATCGGATAAGGATCCTATACTGCGCCGCTGTCTATTAGAAGAAGATGGCCAAGCGTAGCGTAACTTTGTCTTCCCTAAAACTTTGGCCGGCCGGTGTGGCCGTGCGGTTAAAGGCGCTTCAGTCTGGAACCGCGTGACCGCTACGGTCGCAGGTTCGAATCCTGCCTCGGGCATGGATGTGTGTGATGTCCTTAGGTTAGTTAGGTTTAATTAGTTCTAAGTTCTAGGCGACTGAAGACCTCAGAAGTTAAGTCGCATAGTGCTCAGAGCCATTTGAACCTAAAACTTTGTTTATATGATAGCTCCATCTGTAAGTTATTCCTAGGTTTAGCAATGACATGACGGCATTTCATTACCGACTACGTCTTGAATATAACTGAGGTCCTCTAATTCTAAGAACTAAACAGTAAATAAACCATCTGCAAGCTCGGCGCCTGCAGATTAATGTCCTTAAATATGCTTTTGATACTTCCCTAATAGCTGGCAATGAAAATGAGTTAACAGTTCTTATAACACAATAAGTACTACGAAGGGCAAACGTCTTCAGATGAACACGGAAAAAACAATGTATTTCACCTTAACTCTCCATTCAGCAAATAACCCTACACAGTAAATTAATATCACAGCATTTTCAAAAATTAATGAATTTAATTTGCTTGGCATCCTACTAATCTCTGACAACTCCACAAAAGCCGAATTCGAATCATGAATTCCAAAGGCTAACAGATGTTACTAATGTCTTATAACAGTTTTCAAAATGAAGTTACTTTCTACGAAATCTAAATTGCATATATAGATATCATTAATTGTATCATTTTAACCTTCGAGTTCCTCAAAATAAAGAAAAATAAGGATATTGGAACTCAAAATCTTAAGAAAAATAATTGCACTCATAAGACACTCTTATAATGTGTGGAGAACGCTGTACAATGATGAAATTTACAACTCATTCAAAGAACCAGATATGGTAACAAAAATTAAATGTTTTGTTGGACTTGGAAATCCTTACGAGAAATACCTAGGCCCACTCTGAGTGGTTTGTTCCCACATTAAAGTTTCTTATTGTAGCATCTGATAACTTCAAACCATAGTGAAGCCTCAAATTCCAAGATGATTTACAGTTATTTATGTATTGGCTTGACTCTAATCCACTGTATCAGTCACACGTGTCATCTTTGGTGTACAGATTTTCACTAACACAATGTACTTTCAAACGCAGATTTATCTCATACTTCGAACAAAATAATTTTAAAAATTGGGTTGGGGAAAATGAGCGAAAGCGCAAGCTCTGTGATGTCTTATTTTACCGCTATGGTCATTCTTCCCTATGTAAGTCGGCAGTAACAAAATGTTTTGATATTCGGAAGAGAAAGTTGTTGATTGACTTTTCGAGAGTAGATTTCTCCGAACTGAAAAATGCCTTGGTTTTAACGATTGCCAATCATATCCATGACAGTCTCTCCCTCATTTTGTAATAAACACAAAATGAGCCGCCCATCTCTGAACTTTTGCGACGTTTTCTCTCAGTCCTATCTAGTAATGGCCCCATACTTAACAAAAAGACGGCAAAGCGTATTGTAAGGAGTCTCTTTAGTGGATTTGTTGCACCTTCTCTTCATTTTTCCTATAAAACTCTTCCTTCCCTACATCATTTTCTATATGATCGTTTCAGTTTGTTTCTGACCGCAATCCTCATATATCTAATCGAATCGACAATCTCTAAATTTGTTATATTTATCACGTAAAAGAAATTCAATATAATTCTTTTAGTGCTTGTGTGAGGGATTCCATACTTATACTTTAGGGTCAACAGCCACTTTTCGCATCAAGATATGTCGATTAAATTGGTTTGTAATTCATTTGGTCTTCTGTTGATTTCACTGGAGGTAAATGACGGTATCATCTGCAAATAACCCAAGAGGGCTGCCCGGATTGTCTCGTAAATCACATATATAAATCAACAGCAGTAAAAGATCTATCACACATCCTCGGTGGACGCTGGATAAAATCGGCGTCACTAGATGAGTTCCCGTCGCGAGTACGTACTATGTCCCAGACAGGAAATCACAAATTCATTCACATAGTCGAAACTCTATTTCACGGGAACGCAATTTGATTAGGAGCCGCTTCTGAGGAATGTTGTCAGCCTCTCTGGATATCTTCAAATATGTACTCAACTTGAGATGCCCTGCCGATAACCAGCATTATTTCGTGTGAATAGAGAGTTAGTTGTGTTCCACAAGAACGATATTTTCTGTATCCGTCCTAGTATTGTTCAACAGACTTTTCTCCGAGGTACCTCATAATGTTCAAACACGATGTACGTTCCAAAATCCTACTATTGTTCGATATTTTTAAATAATAAACAGTCTTTAACGGCTAACACAACTATTAAATTTCCACTTTCCCAACGTCCATTAAAAACAGAAATCAGAAAATTAATGTTTCCGAGTTGCGCCCTTACAATATGTGGTTAAGACGCAATGTATGGAATGAATTCGTCACTTCCTTACAGACTGCCAAAAACAAGCAGAATCTTAGAGCTAATACGTTCGCCCTTATTCTTCAACTATTTGCTAGCGTACAAAGAATACAAAACGAGGAGACCAGCTGTACAGGATCAACGTTAAAGGTCTCTTGCGCTCAGTTTTGAAATCTTCTTAGGGCCTCGTCGAGATGATTCTACAGTTCACTCAGTTATCTTACCCTAGTTGACAGTTTGAGCTTCGGAGCTAATAGTGTTAAATTGAATAGCAGTGTCAGCAGCTTTCAATGAACAAAGGTAAAGTTTGAAACTTCCTGGCAGATTAAAACTGAGAGCCTTTCGCGAGCAATGCTCTAACCTACTCAACTATCCAGGCAAGACTCACGCCCGCCGTCACAGCCAAGTCCGCGAAAGGCGAGCCACGGGTCTGAGTCCCGGTCCAAAACAGGGCTCGCTCCGATGTAGCGTCAAACATTCATTCTGGAAAGTCAAATCTGCCTTAAGCCTTTCAAGACTGAATATCTCATATTTTCACAATATAATATAAGGGAGCGATCAAAAATTTTCCTTCCGAAGGCCGTACAGTCCAGAATCGGAATGGAATTCCAATCGAGCAAAATCGCCGTGAGCATTGAGGCAATCATGCCACTAACGCAACAGGTTGAAGATAGCCGTTTGGTAAAACACTGTCCCCTGCTGCATATCATCGTCAAGGCCTTTTTTAAGGGGCTGTAGGGCGGGTGTCGAGTGGCTCCCACTTGAGTTGGCAGAACTTGTGCAATGCGACATTCCCGATATGGGGACGTGCGTTATTATCAAGCAGCACCCAACTTGGCGCACCATTCCGTAACTGTGATCTTAGACAAACATGCTACCCCATATACTTTCTTCATTCACAGATAGATATCTACCCGTGTTTGTCCTTTGGCAGCCGGGAAAAGAATAACAGCACGTTGGTCCTGTTTGGATACATTTGGTAATAATGTCGCTGCTGTTCATGTTTCCGCATTTACCGGATGCACGTCGGAAAGACACGAGTGCCATATTAATCTCTTGTCTAAATATCGGAGCTTTATACCCGCATTGGAGTCACGCTATGTAACATATGGGTTTTGCTTATTGCTTTATGTAAATCAGTTCTGATTCTATAATTTTCTTGTATTTTAGTACTGTAGATAGTTTTTTATATCTGAAATTTGGATATGCAACAATATATACAAAACCAATGGGATTTCGACTGATCGCTGTGTTCCTAACTCTCCTTATTATAATACACAACCGCCGTGAACAACAGAATAGTTCCGTATGGAATTAAAGTTGGTGAAGCTTTCACCGATCGTTTAAGTGATGGCGTACCCGCACTAGGGAAGGTTTACGTTCCCTAACCATCTACTTCCACTACAACATATGCACCACTGGACTCAAGATTACCTAATGGCACTTTGGAATGACTATTTGTGATATCACTTTTTATATCCTGCTTTCATATGTCGTATTGTCTAGATAGCTTTCTTGTCTTCTTTACAGGAATATGCTTTCTTATGCACATGATCTCATCGACCACCACTATTAAATTTACACATAAATGTATTTTTTCTGCACGCGACAGAAGTTTCGAACAGTTGCGACAGATGGCAAAGACGTTGTGAACCATCAAAATGGCGTCTATGCAAGACACTCGTGCAGAAGAAACATCTAATATGAAGCACCTAATCGGAAGTTTAAGTACTGCATATTTGATGTTCCTCCTCCACGTAACAGACGTTTCGAACAGTTCCAGCAATGTCATGCGTTGTGAACCATCAAAATGGCATCTATGCAACACACTCGTCGTGTAATTGAATTCTTGGTTGCGGAAAAAGAAACCAAGGTGAACATCCGCAACCGTTTGTGTGCAGTGTATGGTAATTTCACAGTACTGATGGCCGATGGCTAAAGAATGTTAAAGCGTCAAGAGGTGCGGGGAGTAAGCTCCCTGATCTGCCACATTCGGGAAGTCCTGTCACAGCAACTACCCCGGACATGGTGAATCGCGTAGATGCTATTATTGTTGTGGATCGTCGCATCAGAACTCGACAGCTGGCCCCACAGCCGTCGGTTGGCATCCACAGTGCGTGTGCAACGACTGAGGCTCTTGGATGGCCAAAGTTGAGATCACAAGATGGGTTCCACGAATGCTCACAACGTACGACCAGATAGAACGAAAAGCCATTTCATACGAACTGTTGAAGATATTTGAGGCGAATGGTGAGGCCTTTCTGTCACGGATCGTTAAAGGTGACAAATCTGGGTGCATCACTTTGAGCCGAAAACAAAAAGCCAGTCACTTGGGTAGCACCACCTGCAGTCACCAAAGAATAGGGGGATCTCCCTCTGCTGGTAAAGTGACGATGACAGTCCTTTGGGATAGTGATGGTGACGTTTTTCGCTACTGCGTTGCCAAGAGGGTCAATCATTAATTCAGCGGCAGATGTGAAGACTCCGAACAAACTCAAAAACTATTCCCGACGTGTCTGATTTGCCGAGAATTGGAAAGAAATCTTGCTACAACACGACAGTGCACGCCATAAATAAGTCTCAGAACAGAGAAACACATCAGCAGATGAAGCTGGACATCGTTGCCCCATCCCTGGTGTCTTCGGACTTGTATGTTTGGGTCACTTAAAGATTCTTTACGTGTGACATAACTTGAAGATGATGACAGTGTATCTTATGCCACGGAAACATGGCTACAACCAACAGGGAATACAAGTTCGTGCACAGCGCTGGCGTAAGGCCATAGAGCACGATGGAGACCGTAAAAAATTTTAACTGATATTGTCACCAAATTCTAACTCTTAGGAATAAAACGTTCTGAGAAACAAATTGTGCCAATTTACTGAGTGACTCTCGTATGCGTAGCAAAATAGTACCAATGGGACAAACCCGTTGGCTTGAAATAATTTCTTAACTCAGCAACATCTGGTAGCACTACACAGAAGTGATACAGTCTTGTTCCTGTGGGCACTGAGTAGCAGATATATTGGATGACACAATGTCCCACTGATCATGTCAGGATTAAATGCGAGTTATGTCATGAGTTCTTAGGAATAGAGTATTCAAGTCGCAGAGCATCCGAAATTTACACGGAAGTCGTACACGAGAAGCGTATAGATAATCAGCCGTATTTCGAAAACAATTCCGAGTCAAAACGTGAAACTTAAAAGTCATTTTTCATACCACCGTTTCGGTAATTCAACAACAGATTATAAAAAAGGACTTACGCGACGAAATTGATGAGAAATATCTACTGTTGGTCCACGACTCTACGAACAGTCACAGCTAATATCTGAACGTGAAGGAGAGTAGAGAAAGTCAGTGTAAACCGCTGTAGCTGTAAGAACAGGTTCGACGCGCTGCTCTGTGTCCGACAACAGACAGCCGCAAAAGACCGTGCTCCAACACGACCATCACTCAACTTCTTTATATTAGGTTTCACATCCGCCATTAACGAGTTAAGGTTAAAACAGTGATTCATCTGGAACAGTAAGCTTTTAATGAAACATAAAATTTATTGGTACATCGTGACTGGCCGACGTACGCCGCTGATGGTCGTGGAAGGCGCCGTAACGGCTGTACGATACGTGAATGCCATCCTCCGACCGATAGTGCAACCATATCGGTAGTATATTGATGAGGCATCCGTCTTCGTGGACGACAATTCGCGCTCCCCATCGTGCACATCTTGTGAATGACTTCCTTCAGGATAACGACATCGCTCGACTAGAGTGGCCAGCATGTTCTCCAGACATGAACCCTATCGAACATGCCTGGGACAGACTGAAAAGGGCTGTTTATGGACGACGTGACCCATGAACCGCTCTGAAGGATCTACGCCGAATTGCCGTTGAGGAGTGGGACAATCTGGACCAACAGTGCCTTAATGAACTTGTGGATAGTATGCAACGACGAATACAGGCATGCATCAATGAAAGAGGACGTGCTATTGGGTATTAGAGGTACCGGCGTGTACAACAATCTGACCCACCACTTCTGAAGGTCTCGCTGTAAGGTGTTACAACATGCAATGTGTGGTCTTCATGAGCGATAAAAAGGGTGGAAATGACGTTTATGCTGATCTCTATTCCAATTTTCTGTACAGGTTCCGGAACTCTCGGAACCGAGGTGATGCAAAACTTTTTTTGATGTGTGTATTTAACAGTTTCTCGGGATCACCTGGTGGCGACTGAGCAGGCGTGACGTATTTTCAAGGACACTCACATAACCGGCGGGCTGGTGGCTGTAATCTGTATGCTAGTTCCTCCTTCTTCTTTGCTTTTTCTTCTTAGTGTACTAGGAGTTGAGTTTGGATTTTAGTTTGTTGTCTTGTTTCTGTCATTCGTTAGTATTCTAAAATTTCAAAGTACACTCATGTTCAGAAAAAATAGGACACCTCGAACGACAAGAAATAGGACTTTCATATTCACAGGACATGTACACTCGTATGTAATGCAGGAATGATTAGCAATTCAGTCATCTCGGTTCAGCACGTGTCCTGTTGCTATGTAGACACAGGGTCCGCCATAGGCCCTGTTAATTTGTTCCATGCGTTATGGCGTCGAAGCGTATGAGGCGCGAATGGCGTCCTGTGGTACAGCCATCCGTGCCGAATTCAGCTGTGGCGTTTGGCACTGGGTCACAGCACCGCACCCGTCGTTTCACCATATCCCACACATTTTCGATTGGCGACAAGTGGTGATCTGGCGGGCTAGGGAAAAAGGCTGACATCCTGTGACACCATGAAGGCACGTTTCCCAACAGCAACATGTGGTCTTGCATTGCCCTGCTGAAAAATGGCGTTTGGGGTGTTGTGCACAAAGGGTGCGGCTACGGGTTTCAGGATGTCATTCATGTACGTCACACTATGGGCATGCGACGACAGTGATTTGTGATTGCATCCGATAAGGCCTCGAGTTGTCGCTGTATGTCTTGCGCGAATGCACTCACTGTGATGCCGCTTCGCCTGTCTGAGGCGAACCAAAATGCGGTCTTTATTTTCAAACAAACAGAACCTGGATTCGTCCGAAAACACTACCTGATGCCATTCCTGTCCACAATGACGTCGTTCCATACACCATCGCCTTCTAGCATATTTCTTCAAAGGTAAGCGGAGAAGTGGACGACACGCACGTAACCCATGCCGTAATAAACGGTGACGGACTGTCACCCTTGATAGTGTACGATGAGTTACACTATTCTACTGTTGTGACACAGCGGATGAGGATGCACATCTGTCCTGCAACGCCTTACGGATGAAGTGTCGATCTTCTTGAGGAGGGAAGGGGGGGGGGGGGGGACCTGACCCATCCCGTCGTGTTCTACAGCCTTCCGTGAACCATTCCGCACACACCCGTTGCACTGTCCAAACACTTCGTCGCACGCATTATCTCGTGCCAATAATGCACCCCCTTCCAATCTCATTGATTTGACGGTAGGGTTCGCGCACGCGTCTGCGAAGTATCCTGCAGTTCTGCTCAAGTCACTCTGATCCATTACCTTCGGTTTATAGCAACAAAGAGAGCCGCAGGCACATTTTACCGGTAGGCGGTGTTGCGCCGCGATATCGATGTTGACCTCGAACTCGCGGTCCGACACGGTTCAAATGATAATCATTTCTGCAGTACATACTAATGTACATGTCCTGTGATTACGAACGTCCTATCTCTAGTCGTTCAAGGTGTCCTGTTTTTTCTGAACATGAGTGTATTATCAGCTGTACACATTTCGTACAGTGAAACTTTTATTAAACAAAATTTGCAAATTGTTTTGTACGATACAATCTATCATAAACAGCCAAGTAACGGTTTTAATGAATACAGTAGTAAGCAAATATCACTTGAAAACTGGTGAAACTTAGTGTTTCAAGTTCTGACAAAAATGTTATAACCGCGGCGGAATCACGGTTTTAACAGTTAACTATTACTCTTCGAGTAGGACAGTCCCAAGAAACAGAAACACAGCACAGAACAAAATTATAAGACCGGACCAGAATATCTGAAGATAAACAACGACAAAATCACTGAAGAAATTAATAAAACACAACAGAAAACTGGACAGACCTGGTGGAGACAATTCAGAATGGAATGGGTTGGAGCCAGTCTCCTAGTAAATGAAAACATAGATGGTAGAACGCAACTTGTAATCAGCCCACTGCACATAGAGTCCAGGCCTGGAAGAAGTTTAGCACTAACAGAGCTAGAGAAACTTAACAGGATTTCCACAAAGCCCAGGAACACTCCTCGAAAGATACTAAAAGAGTGAAACGGACATGCGACAAAAGTAAACTAAATGAAATCGGGGAAGACTTCAGGAGAAATAACACAAGAAATTTCTGCAGAATATTCAATGAAAATATAATGGGTTGTCAGCCTATAGATGCCCACTTAAAAAAAAAAAAAAAAAAAAAAAAAAAAGCAGTTTGAGACCATAGGAACTTCCCACATTTTTTTTTTCCAAACCCAGGTTCGAAACCACCAACAATAACAGACGTAGAGGAGATTATAAAACAACTAAAAAACAACAGAGAGAGTCCCAGGAGGAGACAGCTTTATTGCCTATATCTGGGAGCCCAGCGACTAAATCGTCACAAAGAAATTTCGTAAAATTCTCACAGAAGTATGGAGTACAGAGAAAATTTCACAGGAATGGAAAAAAAGGACGACAAGACGGACCCTAATAATTACAGAAGTATCTCATTATCACAGGTCATCTACAGAATTCTCTCTCAAGTACACTCCTGGAAATGGAAAAAAGAACACATTGACACCGGTGTGTCAGACCCACCATACTTGCTCCGGACACTGCGAGAGGGCTGTACAAGCAATGATCACACGCACGGCAGAGCGGACACACCAGGAACCGCGGTGTTGGCCGTCGAATGGCGCTAGCTGCGCAGCATTTGTGCACCGCCGCCGTCAGTGTCAGCCAGTTTGCCGTGGCATACGGAGCTCCATCGCAGTCTTTAACACTGGTAGCATGCCGCGACAGCGTGGACGTGAACCGCATGTGCAGTTGACGGACTTTGAGCGAGGGCGTATAGTGGGCATGCGGGAGGCCGGGTGGACGTACCGCCGAATTGCTCAACACGTGGGGCGTGAGGTCTCCACAGTACATCGATGTTGTCGCCAGTGGTCGGCGGAAGGTGCACGTGCCCGTCGACCTGGGACCGGACCGCAGCGACGCACGGATGCACGCCAAGACCGTAGGATCCTACGCAGTGCCGTAGGGGACCGCACCGCCACTTCCCAGCAAATTAGGGACACTGTTGCTCCTGGGGTATCGGCGAGGACCATTCGCAACCGTCTCCATGAAGCTGGGCTACGGTCCCGCACACCGTTAGGCCGTCTTCCGCTCACGCCCCAACATCGTGCAGCCCGCCTCCAGTGGTGTCGCGACAGGCGTGAATGGAGGGACGAATGGAGACGTGTCGTCTTCAGCGATGAGAGTCGCTTCTGCCTTGGTGCCAATGATGGTCGTATGCGTGTTTGGCGCCGTGCAGGTGAGCGCCACAATCAGGACTGCATACGACCGAGGCACACAGGGCCAACACCCGGCATCATGGTGTGGGGAGCGATCTCCTACACTGGCCGTACACCACTGGTGATCGTCGAGGGGACACTGAATAGTGCACGGTACATCCAAACCGTCATCGAACCCATCGTTCTACCATTCCTAGACCGGCAAGGGAACTTGCTGTTCCAACAGGACAATGCACGTCCGCATGTATCCCGTGCCACCCAACGTGCTCTAGAAGGTGTAAGTCAACTACCCTGGCCAGCAAGATCTCCGGATCTGTCCCCCATTGAGCATGTTTGGGACTGGATGAAGCGTCGTCTCACGCGGTCTGCACGTCCAGCACGAACGCTGGTCCAACTGAGGCGCCAGGTGGAAATGGCATGGCAAGCCGTTCCACAGGACTACATCCAGCATCTCTACGATCGTCTCCATGGGAGAATAGCAGCCTGCATTGCTGCGAAAGGTGGATATACACTGTACTAGTGCCGACATTGTGCATGCTCTGTTGCCTGTGTCTATGTGCCTGTGGTTCTGTCAGTGTGATCATGTGATGTATCTGACCCCAGGAATGTGTCAATAAAGTTTCCCCTTCCTGGGACAATAAATTCACGGTGTTCTTATTTCAATTTCCAGGAGTGTATTACTCAACAGGCTAGAACCACAAGCTGACACAAAGACAGATGAATACCAAGCACGCTTCAGAAAAGGAAGGTTCTGTACTGAACAGACTTGGAACCTGCGAACGCTCCTGAAGGTCAGACAGACGAACAACACTGTAGTCAGATTCGTGGACATTAAGGGCTACGACACCACAGACAGACACTACAAGAATATAGAACAGACAGAAAACTTAAGACACTCATACAACAGACACTTATAGTCACCACATCCAAAATAAAATTTACGGGGGAAATTTCAGACCCATTAAATACGTACAGGAGTCAGACAAGGTGATGGCCTCTAACCGTTTTTATTCAACATGGTCTTGGACAAAATTATCAGGCAATGGGAAGAAATAGTAAAAGGGATTAAGTTAGGAAGAATATGTACAAACCAGTTAGGAAGAATATGTACAGACAAGGCCTTCACAAAATGCCTGGCATTTGCAGATGACCTGGCAATACTCAATAACAGTATCCAAGATGAACAAGAAGCATTAGAATACTTTTACATTAAGTCTCTGTCACAACAGGCCTCTAGACATTATATGAGAAAACGCAATACATGGAAAGGAAGAGCAACAAAACACAAGTCATGTACACAAAACACGGAAACGTTAAAAGAGTGAAAAAATTAATATTTATTGGGAAATATATAAAAATAGGAGCATCAAACAAGGCATCCAACACGGAATGAATAGAAAAACTTCAGAAAACGTACAAACTGATGTGTACGCACTGCAGTAAAAGAAACATTTCAAGCCAGGCCAAACTCAAGCACTACAATACATATGTACTACCAGAAGCACCTACCATCAGCAACAACCACAGTCGGAGAAACAGGCACCACAGAGACAGAAAAAAACAGAACGTGAAATCTTCAGAAAATTGTTTGGAGCAGTACACACAGATTATATAGGATTTTTTTTTTTTTTTTTGGGTGGAGGGGGGGGGGGGGGGGGGGGGGAGAAGACCAGACAGCGAGGTCATCGGATTACGGAAGGACGGGGAAGGAAGTCGGCCATGCCCTTTCAAAGGAACCATCCCGGCATTTGCCTGGAGCGATTTAGGGAAATCATAGAAAATGTAAATCAGGATGGACGGACACGGGATTGAACCGTCGTCCTACCGAATGCGAGTTCAGTGTGCTAGCCACTGCGCCACCTCGCTCGGTATTGTATAGGAAGAAGAGACCAATCAACGAATTATGCTAACGCACAGACAGACTCACAGACATGATCAGAAAACACCAACTAACATTCTGTGGACACGTACATAGAATGAACAACAGGCTCACAACGAGGATTTTAGATGTAATAAAACAGGCCAATTAAAAAAAAATTGGTTTCAAGAAATAGAAGAAAACCTAAAAGAATCAGTGACCTGAACTGAAATGATAAATGAAAGAGACAAATTGAGAAATAAAATTATGAACACGAAATTTGAAGTAAAAGAAAGGAAGAAAACAGAGAAAATATGGACAGAGCAAAGGAAACAGAAAGAAAGCCAAAGAATGAAAAGGTTTTGGAAACAGAAAAAGAAGAAGAAAACAAGAAAAATGAATAATCATATAACATTCAAGTTAATCACTGTCTTGAGGGTAAAAATTTGTAATAATAACAATAATTAATAATAGTAATAATAATAATCACTCTTCGGTGACTCTTTGCAGTCACCATGTACAACAAATTCAACCATATCTGTTGATCGACTAGGGGAAGTTTGTTGATTATTTTATCATCAATTTCTGGCGACCAGTAAGATCGACTTCCGCTCACAATAAATTTGCTTTTAGTAAATGCCGTTTTCAAAATGTAACTGTCATATAATTTCTCGTTCGTTTTTATGAGCTCATTCCACGAATGTTAGAGCCATGACGGTTCTTGGTGGCCGCGTATTTCTAAATCTACTAAAATGTTAACGAGGCAACAAGCCACGTCCTTCCTTTTTTTTTATTTATTTGCTAAGCTGCTGTAATTAGATTTTTCAGCATCTTAACTGTTGTACACATTCTTCAGTTGATACGAGTACACCGGTTGTGTTTAAAGAAAGTGCAACAAAATTTTCCAGAATTAGATGTTGCGCTTCTAGCCTACTTTAACTACCTGCTTCCCTCAGAGGGATTAAAATTCAGCGCTGCAGATCTTTTTGCTGTACTTAACAGGAAGTATAAAGAACAGGGATTACTGCAAGAGCTCACCGCAAGCCGCGCGGTCTCGGGCGTCTTTTCACGGCCCGGACGGCTCCCCCCGTCGTAGGTTCGAGTCCTCTCTCGGGCATGGGTGTGTGTGTGTGTGTGTGTGTGTGTGTGTGTTGTCCTTAGCGTAAGTTAGATTAAGTAGTGCGTAAGCTTAGGGACCGAAGACCTCAGCAGTTTGGTCCCATAAGATCTAACCACAAATTTCCAATTTTTTGCTCACTGCCATGGCGATTATTTTCCCTATTCCCAAATTACGCGAACTTTATAACAGCAGTCCGAATCACCTCGTCTCGCATAGCTGCGGGATTTTGAAGCTCGTGACGCAGGTGCCGACAGCAAGACTTGCGTCACAGCATACAACAAAAAATTATAAGCGTCTTATTGCAGGCCATTAGCTACGGAAGAAATGTTGACGTCCTTGTACACAAACGCAGAGCTGCTAGTCGTACGCAGGCGAAGGGGAAAAACCAGCAACAACGTGATTGCTGTCTCGGTTCTGGGGAAGGCCTTGAAACATTCTCTTTTCTGAGTAGCGCTCAAAAGACAGGTATGTAATGTCGAACAGTTTAAAAAAATGTTACTAGATGTCTAGCCTGGTGATATCTCGACGCCGGAAGAAACCGAAAATTTCTTTCACGTCTGATACATTTATCGAATATCATCAACTTAAATCCTTCTGACACTGCCGTTCTACGCTACTGTGCAGTTACTTGGAAGCACTGACAAATACAAAGAGTCCCTTAGATGACGTAGTCAACCGACTGGAATTCTAAGCTTATTTTTGTTGCACCAGACCTGCAGACAAAATAGGATGGGGCCATCCCTCTCATACACAGTCTGAGGAACTTATGGCGCTGGACTAGCATTCGGCAGAAGTGAGCTGCGAATCCCGTGGTCTCCCAAAATCGATTAAGGGGAGACGTGGCGCAGAAAACGAAAAAACAAACTATTTTTGTATTGTTTTATGTTTTA